>NC_088855.1:47948548-48248548 GCF_963853765.1 Magallana gigas
AAAGAACACAAATATCAGCACCCTCTTATATAGTAATAAAGTTCAAGTAAACATGTAAATGAAATTTAAAAAATAGTAGAATAAATTAAGTATCATTATATAGAAAGAACAGTTAAACAAAAAATTGACTACAACAAGCAAAATAAATATTACAATAATACAGATGACAAACAGGGCCAAATCTGATAAAAGAATGTGTATAAGCTTCTATTAAATATTCAGTTGTGGATTGAAACACATAATGCTGCTGCAAGATCTTCTGAAGAATTATCCATAACTTTTTCTGCATGGAATTAAACACTCTCTTGCCTGGATTAGCATGGTACGGAGGGGTTATTGTGGATAGCAATCATTATTTTATCAGCACCCCTTTCAGTTATTTGTAACCAAAGCATAGTTTTAGTAAACATTTGTATACATATCCTGTGATTAGCTAGATAAAGTAATTTACAGTTTCTATATGCCTAATGTTGTTTTTCTTATGCTAAGGTTCTGTGGGTTTCGACTTTTTGTATAAACTGGTAAAAGCTTTCATCAAATAACAGTACAGTATCAGCATTCTTTGTTAACATGCTTTCCTTTTTTATATACCAGCTAATGTTCAGTACTAGTCTGTTATTTTGATGTGATCAGATGTTGTATCTTGTTTTACGTTAGGTAAAGGGGGCTGCATGTGATAGGATCAGCAGTAGTCACAGGACTATCCCCTTCAACATTCTTCCACCTCAAATATGCATCATACAAAAAGAGCTTGAAGTAGTTTGACACAGTTCCAAATTGATTTTGGTGATCGCATCTCTTAAATTAAACTTTTCTGAAAGGGACAACTTGTCCTCAATAACTCTTGAATTTCCTTTTTTGGCTTTATCTCTTTCTTTCCTCTTTACAATCAAAGCCCCTCTTGTTCCTTAAATGGGATAGTGTATCAGCTAGTCCTCGATTCCTTGGTCCAGAGCTTTCTGTAACATCCTCTCACTCAGATTCCACAGTCTTAGGGCCAGGTTCTCATCACAGCCTGCCCTCGAGGGCACACAGCGGCAACAGTTGTTAAAGTATAAGCCCCCCACTCCATCCAGCTGTGACGAGACTGCACAAAAGATGGTGGTGGCAGCACCTTGTTGCTGAAATTTACAAAAAATAACTGAAATACATAGCATACATTTTCAATTAATTATTGACAAATGATACATGCATCTATCTCATCATTCAGAATTTATTGATATATTTATACTGCTATTTAAAAAAAATGTACAGTGAAATAAAAACCCATGCAGATATTTAGTTTGCAATAATGGTACTTCTGAAAATTTTTATAACAAAATATAATCATTCAAACTGAGATTAAAAATAGTTATCATATACATGTAGCAACAACAAGAGGCCCGTGACCTTCAAAGGTAACCCGAGTGTAATACAGTTCTGTGAAGGATATGAAGATTCATTAGACATGCAGCATTAAATTGCTGTATACAAGGAAATATTCGCTCCCATTTTATTTTCACCCCTTTCATCCTAGTGTTGGAATTAAGACTGAGCAAATTGAAATCAATTTTTAATTACTGTGTTAATTAGAAAGAGTATCGGTATCTATTATATACAGTGTCTGGGCAAATTCAAGATGGAGCGAAACTGTTTGCAAGTGTAGAAGGATGAAAAAAAAATGGGATAGAAAAAACCTTGTACACAGCTAGTACTGCAATGCTGACTAGTGTGTGATCTATTTAAAATTGGTGATCATGCATAGCTATATAGATAAATCATGGTCAGGTTAGAAGATATTTATTAAACAATGACCATTATGGTGGTGGGAGGGAGGCAGGTCAAGTCAGTGCCAAATGCATACCATGTAATTATAAAATGGTCATCATAACAACCAATATGATAAAACAAAATACATGTTTTAATTAAGATTGAGGATCTGAAGATTATTCTTGATACATCAAAACGTGATAATTTCTGAAAAAAGGTGGTGGTAATGGGGTACATGTTAAATAATAGAGCTTATCATCAACAACTCCAAATTACATGTTACTTAACTAAAGACATCACAAAATACATGTATCATGCAAATATATAGCCACCATAAATGTTATTTACCAGAGATTTTGAGAAAGGTCTGGCCAGAAGATAGATTACTCTGTATAACCACCAGTGTCTTGAGAGGCTTGTGGACATGACATTACCAGGATGCAGCGAGTTACTGAGGACACCTTTATTTGACAACAGTTTGTTCAGGTGGAGAGAAAATAACACATTGCACAGTTTGGAATTGTTGTATGCTCGAAGGTCCTGATAAACACTTCTCCCTGGAGATAACATGCTCTCGCTGATGCTTTCCCCTGATATATCACTAAACCTGTAAAAACAACCGTGTTGGTCAAGTTTCTTGTGTTTCCTCATTCCTTTTCAGTGATGAAATTAGGTCCCCAAAAGATTGTTTTCAAAACATAATAGGTGTGTATTTTCTTTGACCCTCTTATAGTAAATTCCTCTTGAAGGTATATAGGTGAGTAAGGCAATTGCTTCTTTAAAGTACTAGATGTGTTTTTAACAGACAAGCAAATGCCTTAAACACTTCAACATTTAATCATTAGTTAAAGTAATATTTATCAATTAAATCAATATTTAGCCAACCTGTTGAATAAAGATATTTCCCAAAGTCTCTCTCATGCAAATGGAGGTTTTGAAAAATAAGCAGACATGACTATATCAATTTAGCACCTTCTTAATTAAATAATATACTTCTCTTCCCTTAAAACTATAGACTCATCACAGAGCAATTAACACACAGCTTGCATTTGAAAAATCATTTTATATTACTTTGAACATTTAGCAATACCTGAAAATTTTCTCAAGTAACAAATCCAAATATCAATACATGCATTGCAACCAAGAAGATTTTTTTTAGAATAGCTCCTATCCATTTGTTAAAAAAAAATGGTGCTAATACATGTACTACAGTGACATCTTTCATTAACTTAATCATATTCCCACCTCTTGTAAACAGTGGATTTTATATTAATCAATTAAAATAACTTAATAATCATTTTATAGTCTATGAAATATAATGACTAAGTATAATATGTAATAATTTACAGCAAAACTCGAAAATAACGAATAATGAACAATGAATTTACAGCTATAATAAATTCTTATTCATGTCCAGGCAAATCTTTTATATAAAGAGAATAGATTGCCATATATAATGAACATGGCTATAACAAATTTCTGGCTATACCAAAGTCATTTTAATACCTCCGCAGCCAAAATTTTAAAGCTGCTTGGTCTGATCTTATATCAAATTTTGTGTACCCTTTTAAACGATGATTATACATGCTAAGTATATGCATAATAATAGACATTGTAGTAGGTCAATTAAGCCATTTATGTACATTATGTACAATTTCTTATACAAAACAAATAACATAAAAAAGGTACAATAAAACTCGTTTAGTACGAACACGGATATTGCGAATTCACGGATATAGCGAAGTCATCTTGGATCCCCAGCTATGTAAATTTAATGAATTTCTAATACGCTTATAACGAATTACAGATATAACGAAGTAATTTCTAAGGTCCCTGCAGTGACTTTGTTATAACCAAGTTTTGCTGTATATCGCATTTAATTTAGCCTTTATATTAAAATTCATCCCTGACTTCGAGACAATGATGATTGCGTTACGACTTTGATATATCGCTATCAATAGAGTCTAATATGAGTAGTGATCTGGCAAATCAAAAATATACCAGTGTACCTTTTATTTACTAATATTTCTGAAGTTTGCTATGTTTACAATTGATGCATAACATACGGATGAAATATACCCAAACATTTGGGGACGAAAACAAACAGTTTCCTAGCTTTCCTAAACATTCCCTTGATGCATTTTGATTTGTTTTTTTTTTTGTATGCTCATAAGGAAATAATTTTTACTTACCAAATACTTCTAACTTTGAAAGGAGACTAATTCTGATGGTAAAAATAGGTGAAAGTCTATAACTCTCTAAGATAATTGGTTTTGTTGGGAAAACATTTGATACTGTAATAGCCGAAAAAGGACTAAGTGCGGTTTTATGCAATTTTTGCCCCCCAAAATCGAAGTTTTAGAAAGAGCTTTAAAATAAGGTGAAAGATAGTTAAAATCATATTGGAAATAAAGGTGTAAAAGGTTATCACCACAGTGACGTCATAATGTAGAAATGACGTCATGAATATTGCATTATTTTGATAAATTGATGTTTTGTAGCAAAATATGGGTGTTTTCCGATGGTTTTTCGACTGGGAAACATCGAGCGCAAGCTTGCTCAAGTACCATATTTTAGTATAATGTGTATAACTATCTGAAGAAAAGTATATGTTAAAATCGCACTTGAGCAGACCTGCGCTCTATACTTCCGAATGCAAAATATAGAGCAAAAATGAGAATATTTTCATTTGTTTGCAAATTTGCGGGAATTGGGCCATTTAGGTGACGTCATAGATACACAGCGAATGAGCAATGATGACTGAAATCATTATTAAAGTTATAGGCATCCTCTATACAATGATTTGTGAAGATTTTATTTTTATACGATACTATTTAAAAATTGGTTGAAATCGGGGGCAGATAGTTGACCATACCGCACATAGTCCTTTGGACCATGCAGCTTTAATGTATTTTTAATTATCATTTAGAAAAATTTCTATTACATTTTTTGATGCATATAATTATATAAAATACTTGAATTCAAATATTCTACATTACAGAATTTTTTTAAAAAATGAAGAAAAAGATTGCATTGACATTTTTTGTACATGACAGTAATAGTTCTTTTATAACTTACGACAATTTTAAGAACTAGCTGTCAGCTGATTTTTTTTCTTTTAGGAATTCACGATAAGATTTCTTAGAAATCTGATATAAAAGTATCCCAAATAAAGGCAACAACAAAGTTTTTTCTATGGTCCTTTACAATTCACTAAAAACAAGATTTGCCGTAGACAAAAAACTTGATTTGTGGTGTGATTTTGCACAGCAACAAAGGAGAATGTAAATAAATGTTTTCATATCATCTCTATAACCAATGTAACTGGGAATTGGATTACTTTGATACAGGAGTAGCAAGGACTTATAGATGCGATCAGTTCTATATACCTGTGTGACTCTGACGACACGATGACAACTCGAGAAGGTGAAGATGTGGCAAGTATCTCCCACAGAAGCTTGGTCAGGTAAAACTGGGCCAGGTGGTTGACCTGAAAGGTCATCTCAAGGTCATCCTCTGTTTTGGTGTAAGGTAAACCAAACACAGCAGCATTCAAAATCAACATATGCAGAGGCCTAGATATAAATCACTGAAAATTTCATAACATAATCTATGTAGAAGGAGGGTCGATCGATCTGTCACAGGGGGGAGGATTATATTTATTTGGGGGGGGGGGGGGGTCTCCAAAGTCCTATTATTGTAAAAGAACTACATGTACCGGATTTGGCCCCACATGATTCAACATTTTTAAAAGTATTTCAGGTATATTAGATTAATTAATGCTTTGTTATTTTGTTGAAGAGCTGATATAAGATATAGGGTTCATTAATTTATCTTTTTTTATCTAATTTATGTGCACTCACTGGCAGAATGTCATGTCAGAAGTGATGTTATTTTGGTGGTAATTCAATCAAAATTTGTAAAAATCATAAAGCAGAAAATTTCTGTTTGGTAATTAGTACATGTACTAGATTGATAAATCTTTGAGGAAAATATTTATTTGTTCAAGCAGTCAATGTTTCAAATAAAACTTGTTTGAAATTAGCCATTTTGTGCAAAAACATGGACAAAATGTTCATTTCATGCTATCATATATTTCTAAGGGCATTTAGATCAAAATAAAAATTATGAACAATCTTTACACATACTAGCTAGTATAACTGTGTAAAGCAAAAATATATGTACAGTAGTTTTTGATGTTCAGACTTTAGGGGATCATCTTAGGCCCTATATAATCATATACATGTACTAAGTCCATGCTTGCATGGATCCAAACAGTTTTTCCAAGCAAGGAGGGGTGTCCAAGGGATAATTAGAACACCAATTTTGATTAAGCATGAAAATGTGGTCTATAGTCCTTTTAATCTGAATTACGGTGGTCAGACCCAGATGCAGACCAATTACCACCCCTAACCCCACCCCACCCCTAATTTGCCCCTAAACTACCACTTTACCACTTTTTGGATCTGTATTCTTCAGCAAACATGCGGACACTTTTCAGAGAGGCAAGGTCCAGATGCATGACTTCTATTTTGGCGGATGGTCTGTCCTCTAGTATCATTTGTTTGCACTTGTTAGCTGCATCGAGGTTCCGACAGGACAATATCACTGTTGCTCCAAAATATGCAAGAGTTCTAGCAGTCTCAAATCCTACAGAACAATACATTCTTACTGTTACAGACAGAATGTGCATAAATTATCTTATGTGTTTCTTTACAAAATATGCAATTGAGTTGATACACAGTGGAATGCATGTATTTACACAACCCTGGTTCTTAGCCTACCACCTATGGAATAATCTCTCACCAATGAATTGACATAAAAACTCAACATATTAGCATTTTTTTTTAGCAAATTAAAGAATTCAATACTGCCCCACTATATTATGTTACAATACAATTACTAATACATCCCAACAAACTTACAGTTTTGAATAATGGTCCACATAAACTAAAAAGATTCTTCAGTATGTTACCAAAAATTTTTGCATTTATACTGATGTTCAAAATCAATAAACTGGTACATGTTCAAAATGTTGAATAAAAGAATGATTAAAACGAACCAATAATTTACTTCAAAAAGCAATTTCAATGTAAGTAAAACTAGATCGATGCTGTCATATAAGACAGTAATACCCACACCATGTACAGATCTAGAGAGAGGTTAGGGATCTGGACTCCCCTGGAAAATTCAAACATAAGATCTGACTGGTGTCTGGTGGTGGAAGACATACATGTTAACCTCCAGTGATGAAAAATAGGTAGATTTTGAACCGTAAAGCGATAGCATTGCGGTACCTTTTTCGCGTATATTTAAAGCATAGATTTTTATGTACATGTACTATATATGTAGTAAGGGTTTCTGATAAGCAATTAAAGATATCAACTAAAATATAAGACTATTGAAAATCAAATTTTGTAACATTAACTAACACATGTAATAAAAATGCTTGCATGCTATAACCATCATACTGATTACAGGTATCAAATATTTGAGTGCAGAGACTTTAACAATTGCCTTTGTTAAAAAAAAGGTTAAGTTGCTAAAATTTAACATATAAGAGAATTAAGAACTAGTAGGAAACCATATATTCTTTCTCAACATCAATTTCATATCAATGTTTACATGCTTAACACAAATCATGCAGCATTGCAATTAACTGCAAGTCAAGATTACTTTTATGGCCAAGTTGAAAGATATATGGTATTCAGCCATCATTAAAGCCACGTGTGGAATTGCAAAGCTTCTTTTTCCTTTGCGATCTAATTAATGTAATCACGAGATGTGGCCTCTTTCATTGTTCAATGTAAAACACATGCTTGAAAACTTGTCATTAACCTGACTTAAAAAAGCATTTGTGTGCCACCGATTCAAAGTTATCATCTTGTGATGATAAAAGATAAGATCAACTATTGGTATCCATTAATGGGAAATCCTGATATATAGATACTCCAAACTTACCAATTCCACTGTTAGCTCCAGTTACGATTGCATATTTTCCAGAGAGGTCTTGTCCTTGGACCACTTGTAAAGCAGTGCTGTTGCCATCAAATTTCTGTTTAAAGTCAAAGGGTGTTTTCTTTTCATCCTCAGCAAAGGCTAACCTTGGATCTGTGTATGTAGTCTTTTTGTTTATATGACTGAAACATGATACAAAACATAGATTATAAAACTTATATATTAAAAAAGCAGAGCAATAAAGTGTGGAGTTTCATTATTACATGGTAGGTGTCTTGTGTCTAAGGAATTGATGTTTATAGAGTTAATCGAGATAAATGGGCATTAGGGGAGGGGGGTGCTATTCATATGACTAGCAGAGAGGAGGGTTCCCCAATGCTACAATGTTATCTTTGCCTTCACATTAAACTTTGACTGAACTTTACCTGTATATGATTGATGTATCACCAAAATTTGCAATGTTCAGAAACATAATATGAAAAGGGTTGAATTTCGGATGTCTAAATTATTCTCCTTCCTAAAATTAGAATTTTAGTTGGGGCTATATGGACCGTGGTTATCAGTCTAGGTAGCTCAGAGGTAGAGCACCTGACTAGAGTTGCAAGGGTTACAGGTTTGATTCCCGGTCCAGCCATATGTTTTCAATGTATTTATATGCTCGTTCCTCCTTTCCTTTTTACAGTAGTGTACGTAAATCTAACACTCGACACGCACATTATCTTATTCAGTATATATGTACTTACTCAACAAATATAATAACTCCATCATCAGTAATTTGTTTTTCCCAGCCATAAGGTAAATCTACAAGATATAGAAAAATAAACATACCTGGTACTTGTTTAAGTTCATTTAAAATAATATTTATTTGAAAAACTCTAGCTTTCTTTACTTCATTTTTTCACTAACCTCCTTTAATCGTCTTCTTTTTACCAGAACGGGGATGCTCCCATTGTGTTTCTTTTGTTTCATGACTGTTAAAGAATTTAACTGCTGTTTTACAACACATGAGCATACATTTTTCCACCTTCTCACATAACATTAATATATTTAATTTTAAAATCTCTTCTTTCTCTGATCTTTTAGCAATACCAGAATCCATATTTATTCATAAACTTCTTAAATGCATAACAAAAAGCAATGCAAATCAAGACATTCTCATCAATGTTAACATATAGCTGTAGATAAAGCAATAAACATAAAATGGAAAGGTTTATCATTAGATTTCCATGCAAACACTGCTATACTCAGCTAGGTAGAGACATAAACTTTTAATGCAGAATATATTGCTAAATGAGACTCATGTATTTAATTTTGATGTGTTTTAGAACTATATGCAAACCTAGACAAAATACCTGACATTTCCCTGGCATTTTTAACAATTTTGATTTTTAGTTGCCTGAATGCCAAGAAAGATACGGTATTTCGGACTAAAAATGCAAAATTCCAAATACTGCTGGCTTAAAAAAGATCTTCGTTGAGAATCAACACTTTGGCATCACATTCATGTTCGATTGACTTGATCAGAGTAACATTTTTTTTAAAACTGACACAACAACTGAATAAAAATAAATTATTTCAAAAATACAGGTACTGTTATTATTATCAACTTATGGTGGCTGGTTTTATACACATTTGCAGTGTAGAACTTCACAACATTTTCATCCCATAAAATTTTAAGTATTGTGATTCACAATATTTAAATCAGAGTCATAAAGCACACACTGATGTTTTGACAGATTTTATTTAATTTTGTTCAATGAAATTTTATAGATTTTTCTACCTACATGTATTTACCTTTTAAGTTTGTGACTTGTTCTAGGCATTTTAAATAAAACTACTTCACTAGATGGCAAACAATCATTGGACATTGTTTATGCATTTAGAATTTAATTAAGTTTAGAAACAATGGCATGTGTCATGTGTGATCTATTGCACATAAATTATCATACAAGAGAATGAAACTAAACTACATATCCGTGGTCTTCCCATAAAAGCCAAAATTTTTGCAATGTACGGTAAGGTTCTTCTCTATTTATTCCCCATTTCATTGATTTGGAGCGAGATGCCTCGTGGTATCACTATCATATGCTACATGGTAAGCTTTAATAGAGGCATTTTATAAACGTATAATTTTATATTTGTTATTCTACAAAGACGTATTTCATAATGATTAGTTTGAGATAAACAAAAGTTGATGGGCACTGTTTTACTTTGCATAGTAAACTTGTCCTTGTGCGGAGACCCGTTCTTCCCACCCAGGAGGTAATTCATCGTCACTATCGGTGTCAACCATGGGCGCCGCCATTTTGACTCTTGTTATAAGTCACATGATAGTTACGGGAACTATAAAGAAAATTCAATTAGTGTTTAGCCTTTAGCAATTATTTTCGTACATTCACACTAACAAAAAATAAACCAGGGCATATCAGTTTGTGAATACCTAACTTGTATTTTTTTTTATAAGCTCTTGTGGATAATATTAGTTTATATTTGTTATTTTCCAAAGTTTGAGCAACGGAGGTTCTATGGTGTAATGGTTAGCACTCTGGACTCTGAATCCAGCGATCCGAGTTCAAATCTCGGTAGAACCTGCATACATTTTTCCCCCATTATTTTCCCTCTCAATCATTTGCGACTATATAGATTTCTACTGAAAAAAAACCACTGTCACAAAGGCTTAGGGTGCTTTCAGAGTATTTCAAGTGGTGCATTGGACCCATAATAATGGAAAATTTACCAATGTTAACAATGGTACCACTGGCTGATTATTTAGCGGAAAATGTCAAATCAAGATGCAATATTTGGCCTCGTTAATCATTTTGAACCAAAAGCATACATTCAGAAATATAATTTGCGTACAGTAAAGTATTTTTTCTTGACATTTTTTCTTTTCCTACAAAACGCGCGTATACAATCTTTGAAAAACATATCTAGAGTGAGTCATTACAATGCGATTACTTTAGTGATATCATATATACACCCACTTTGAAAGTCAATGCTATGGTTAATGCCAAAAAACAATCTAAAGGGCCCTAGTGTTTAAAAGGAACTGTAAGTGTTGGTGTTTTGTGGAAATCACGTTTGAGAGCTTTTGGAGTATATATTTTAGAACATAATATATAAAAGAAAGTTTTTTAAAGAATATATTCTTTTCCTTAAAAATACTAAGGCCGAATAGATAGCCTACATCACAAGCAAAATATTGGAGAAAACTTTCGATTTTAAAATGTTTTTGGTGCTTTTGATGGCAGCCATATTCCAACCAATGTCCCTAAACATCTGCAACTTGCCTACAAATCAGAAAGAAAGTTTAATCAGTTGTAGTTTTGGTATGTTACAATGCTTATAAGAAAGTGTTCAGCTACAACAAGATTTAAGGTGGAAAACGCTGTGAAATAAATCTGTTGTCTTCAGTGCATACACAATGTATCCGCCATTTTTGTGACGTCATAAAAAGTTACCATTGCTAACAGAGCTCTAGATCGTCTGCAGAAATGTCTACCTATGGTAAATTTTATCAGCAAACATTGGTATCGTTGGCATACCAATTTTTAAAAAATTACCAGTGGTAATTTTTGTCTGCCAACGGCAGTATTTGGTATCATTCTATATTAAGAGGTCGCGTCATCAAGGGGCGAGGTTGATTGAACAACACGAGTGACTCGGGTTGCCAGAGTTGTTAATAAAATATGTATTTCACGACGCTAGTGTTGAACCCGTGTTACAAAAGTTTACTCCTTTATTTTGGGCGCGTTTGTTTGAACTGACTCTAGTAACTCTAGGGGTTATGTTGGTGCATGCGCAAAGGCTAGACGTGAATAAAACGACGAGTGTTGCTCTAGTGTTAAAAATGGCGAATAAGTTTTTTCCTCTCAGCTGACCCAAGGCTAACTGTCTTAGATTTACATAAATTTACGTAATTTTAGAGTACTTACCATTACAAGTTTAATCTCTTTTGTTAAAAAGATTCATCCTGTACAAATCTGTTTTAAAATTTCCCTGTTTTTCCCCCCTACCCCGATCTGAAAATTATTTTGAATTGAAATAAACATCTCAATGATGAATTTTTTTATGATTAACTAAGAATTAATTAAGAAGAAAACTAAGAAATATCATTGTTGCGTTTTACCTGTAGAGTTTAACATTTCTACCAATCCAGCTCCAGTTAAATAAATGCTATAATTTTTTCACCGTTTATCTCTAACTCTACTTGAAATCTGGAAAAATATCAGTTATATAAAAGTTTATTAATTTCTACTCTTTGAGTGATGAATAATATTGATACACCCAAAAATTCAAATTTTCATATGTCAAACTTGCAATTATCTATCGTTTTCCGCCATCTTGAAACTCTTGTGCTCTCACTATAAGGGCGCGTTTGATTGAACTGACTCTAGTAAATCTATGACAGTTAGCCTTGGGTCAGCTGAAAGGAGAAAACATATAATTCACCATTTTAAACACTAGAGCAACACTCGTAGTTTTATTCACATTCATAGAGTCTAGCCTTTGCGCATACACCAACATAACCCTAGAGTTACTAGAGTCAGTTCAATCAAAAGCGCCCCAGGATACATATAACCAAGTTACAATAGTATTTTTAGAGTTTAATTTTTTCGAAGAAGTTTCTTTATAATGGCAAGCAGCATGTGCAATAGAATGCTTATAAAGTCACAGTTTATATTTTTCATTAAAACTGTACATCCTTACATGAAATATAATTACAGAAATATGTAATGGATAGAAAAAATGAAAATAATATGAAAGGTCGCGTCTGACCGTAATGCCAATTTCCACATTGCTGAGATATAATTATTTAAAATAATGGATGATAAGCCGTGTCTGATCTTAATTAGACTATGGTATTAATAAGGAACATAGACTCGCAAACTGTAAAAATGATCGCTTTGAAAATTTAAAAAATTAAACTTTTTAAAAACTTTGGATCCGAAAACATCAATTAAAATCAAAATGTCCCGCGTATAGAGAATTACAACTCTATTTTATGTTAAATATTAAGTACATGGCTTGAAATGAATATTTGAAAGAAAATTTAAAGATATATTGATATCTTTTTCAGTATCTTATCCACCCTAATACAGGCATTTTACTTGCCTTATTTCCATATTCTTAACAATAAGACACGTAAGTACATGAAAAAACGTTTTTCAAATAAACAGGAGGATTGGTGCACACTTTTAATGCAAAAATGCCATGATCTTGTGTAACACGGGTTCAACACTAGTGTCGTGAAATACATTTTTTATTGTCAACTCTTGCAACCCGAGTTACTCGTGTCGTTCAATCAAACTCGCCCTTAGTCTGAGTGAGAGCACAAGAGTTTCAAGATGGCTGAAAACGATAAGCAATTGCGAATTTGACATATGAAAATTTGAATTTTGGGGTGTATTATTATTTTTTATCACTCAAAGAGTAGATATTAATAAACTTTTATATAACTGATATTTTTCAAGATTTCAAGTAGAGTTAGAGATAAAGATTTGAAATCAAAACAGGTGTACGACAAGGTTGATTGCTCTCCCCGTTTTTGTTCCTTTTTGGCATTGACTGGATTATGAGAGAAACAACAGCAAGGAAAAGAAATGGAATCCAGTGGAACCTTATGTACCAACTTGAAGACC
The DNA here is from genome assembly GCF_963853765.1 of Magallana gigas. Taxonomy (NCBI): domain Eukaryota; kingdom Metazoa; phylum Mollusca; class Bivalvia; order Ostreida; family Ostreidae; genus Magallana; species Magallana gigas. Next base: position 47,961,898 of record NC_088855.1, read on the forward strand.
TCGATTTTGCCGATGACTTGGCTCTTTTATCCCATGCGTATATATGACCAAATGCAAGAGAGAACATCAATCTTAGTAAAACAAAATGCATCAAAGACTGGGCTCCGAATCAACAAGGAAAAAACAAAGCTAATGAAAATAAACACAAACAACATCAACAGCATAGAAATTGATAAACACTCAATTGGAAAATGTTACATCATTCACATATCTAGGAAGTGTTGTTAACCATAGTGGAGGAACAGAGGAAGATGTTAAATCACGCCTAGCAAAGGCATATATATACTGCATTTGGTATGCTAAGAAAAGTATGGTAGTCAAAGTAAATAACAATCAAGACCAAACTCAGGATATTTAATTGCAACGTAAAATCAGTGCTACTTTACGGGTCGGAAACATGGAGCCTCACAATGGCGAACAGGAAAAAACCCCAATCCTTTGTAAACAGATGTCTGAGAAACATCCTTCAGATATGGTGGCCGAACAAAATAACAAATGAAGACCTTTGGAGAATAACTTACCAAATCCCTATTCCACAAGAAATCAAAAAGAGAAAATGGAAATGGATTGGTCATACACTAAGGAAAGGTAGATCTATAACATCACCTGTCAAGCCCAACAGTGGACACCATAAGGGAAGAGGAAAAGGCGAAGGCCAAGACTAACCTGGAGAAGAGTCCTTGAAAAAGAAATGATCGAGAAAGGACACAACTGGAACACCATCCACCAACTAGCAAAACACAGAGAGAAGTAAAAAGAATTGTCTGTGGCCTATGCTCCACAGGGGAGTGAGAAAGGCTTAAGTCAAAGTAAGTCAAGTAGAGATAAAGGGTGAAACAATTATAGCATGTATATTTAGCTGGAGCTGGATTGGTAGAAATGTTAAACTGTACAGGTAAAACGCAACAATGATTTTTCTAAGTTTTTTTTTTAAATTAAGTCTTAGTTACTCATAAAAAATTTCATAATTGAGATGTTTATTTCACAAAATAATTTTCAGATCGGGGTAGGGGGAGGGAATCTTATTAGTTCTGAATAACATTAAAATAAAGTTTAAAACAGATCTGTATAGAATGAATGTTTTAAACAAAAGAGATTAAACTTGTAATGGTAAGTACTCTAAAATTACGTAAATTTATGTAAATCTAAGACAGTTAGCCTTGGGTCAGCTGAGAGGAAAAAAACTTATTCGCCATTTTTAACACTAGAGCAACACTCATTGTTTTATTCACATTCATAGAGTCTAGCCTTTGCGCATGCACCAACATAACCCTAGAGTTACTAGAGTCAGTTCAATCAAACACGCTCAAGCTAACATGAAGATCACGTGACCTGGTGTACACATTGTATTTGGTATAGGCCTAAAATGGCCCCCTAAAATAACTGTAATTCTTTGTTTTCTTTGTACAGATATACATGTGTTAACGTTGTTTTTACTTAATGTTCATTTTGATTCAAGTGCCCAGAATTTAGAAATATGACATTGTAAAGCCAACCTTTTCCCGCCATTTCTGCATTTTTAGCATAAAACAGCTTGCATGTTTTCAAGCAGTTTTTTTTCTCAGAATACATAAAGCGCATGCTCAGCTTGAACAAACAAAATATTTTAATCAGAGACGTATCTATCCAAGACTAATAAGTGACAAAAAAGTTTCCTTGTTCAAGCATGCGCTCTATATTTCCCATTCGTGATTGTATTATAGAAATAGCGTCACTTCTGACGTCAGATACTACAAGTGAGTGCAAGTAAATCAAATAAATAGATGAAAAATAAATTTTATATCAACTCTTCTAACAAATAACATAACATTTTATTGTACCCGAAACACTTTAAAAAATGGCGAATTATGGGGGCCAAATTTAACTCATATCATTCATAGAGTACTAGTGTATTTCCATATCATCCATCGATTGTTCGTTGGTTTTGATAAATATATAAATGTACTATACAAGCAAAAATTTGGCAAACAATACCACTGGTAACTCCCTGGCCAACTGGAATCAAACTATTGGATACAAGATATTTAAAGTACGGCAGTTGTAGCTAATTATAACAACTCGTGTTCAGTCGAACACGTTCATGATAATAGCAATTGTTACTCAGTCAATAGTGCTGCGACATTTGATCATTATATCCAAAATGTTTCCTTTTTTAATTTAAGTACAAAATTGACTGAGTATACATTGCATGGAAACTTCGAACAAATGTGAAATTCACAATGTTACTGCGTGTCTAAAGTCAAGGAAAGGAGCTTTAAATACAAAAAGTTTGAAGTATATATATACATCATATTATACTCATCACACAGAACTTCAGTGGCACTAAGTTCAATATAGCTTACATAATTAAAGAATGGCGCAAAAATTGCGAGGTCCCACCGAGATTTGAACTCGGATCGCTGGATTCAAAGTCCAGAGTGCTAACCATTACACCATGGGACCTTGTTCTATAATTCGCAGCTTAATTTCTATATGGTTATTGTGTATTTCTATTATTCGGATAAAATTGAAATTATCCAACGTTTAGCAATTCGTATAAAAATCATGTCTAGTTTTGTACAAAATTGTACTTATTGTTAAATTTTTAATAAAATTGTTATTAAGAGTATAGATTTGTAGCGGAATATTATTTCCATTAACAATGTTAGCCAAATCCGAAATAGAAAGTTTATACACCGGAAGTGCGAATTTCAAGAAAGCAATGCAACATTGCAATATGGCGAGTAAGCGTGTAATGTGACATATCTATCTACCATAATGAATACCAGTGTCCAGGTAGTTACATTTTTTGTTCATGACAAAATACTTTTTGAAGTGATAAAGTAAAGATTAGTTGTTTTACTGGTTTGTAGCAAAAAGTACTGCCATGGCATGCCCATGGAACACATCCTCGGATAGCCATTACCTTGTCAAACAAGGTACTGATTTATTCGCCAATGTATGGCATGATGGAAATGTAGTTTGTTTGAATGTAAAAGAACTGACTTCGAATTTTTGATTTGTGTACTGGTAGTTAATTTTGTTATGCCTTCGGTTACATGCAATATTGCTTGACTGTCAAACAGTCAACATTGAGCGAGTTCGATCACAAACCACGGTCGCCGTAGTTCGACTAAAATGAGATCGAACTCACTTTAGTCCGACTTAAATGAAACCGTGGTCCAACCAACGGAGAGTCTCTGGTCTGTCTCTGGTCAGGTAGTTTAAAGATGGCGGCGGAAAGCAAAACCTCCAAAAATTACTTTTTTTAATCAGCACAACATGCAATGTGTTAAATTTTAGCGTGCACACATATGATTTAATGTGTTTACAAGGTATTGTCCGTCCTTCTTCATGAACAGTAAAATAATGAGTAGCAATTAACAACTATCTCATTTTTTAAACCAGACATCGACCAATGTGCGTTCGAACACAGACATGCGCACCATAAGTTTTCCTTACTACCGTGGTTTAACTCTAGTTAATGATCGAACTCGCCCATTATCACAGGCCTCTGAATTTCTATCAATAAGCCGTTTAATGTTTGGGAAGAGAGAGAGAGAGATACCTTATCTATGTATAAATTCACCAGGTATGCAACAACGTTTTGACCCGATCGCTGATTCAGGGCTAGAAAGAATAATCTTACCATGACCAGGCTACGCTCAGGTCACAGTAAGAATTCGTCCCATGTACTTGCAATGTAGCAGCCGTGAAGCAGATCAGCTTCCATCAATTTTAAGTCTGTTAAAAATAATCTGCAGAGGAAAAACACATTTTTATTCATTAAAAACCTTTTTGAACAAGCATATGTAGTTTAGTCCACAAAATATCCATTTAATGAGTCGTACCAAGTCATTTTGTTAAAATACGCGTTTGAAATTGCCTGCCATTTTGTAGGAAATAGCACTCTGGAGTACTGGAGCGGATCAGAAATCCTTGACTTGAGAAGATGCTTATATACATGTTATCCATGAGAAAAGCTTTGCAGATTAATATTCTGTTGTTAAAATGATATTGTTCCTCAGATCTGGTTTTGTGCTAGAATCTGTTTCAAGGGTTGTCAAAATAGCAAAAAAAGTTGCAAATAATTTTTGATACATATTTAACAGGAATAATTCAGAGAGTAGAGTTTAAAATGTCAACAAGATGTCATAAGTTAATACAAATTGAGGGGAACAAATGTCACCTTATACATTATACATTGTATTTTATATGACTTATAAAGGTAGTGAAGTCTTGTCTATGGAGTTTCAGAATGATTGTTTTCTTCTTTTAAACTCTAAAAGATATGGATTTATCATATTATATATTTGATAGTGATACGTAATGCAGTACCTTCAAGGATGAATTTTTATGTTTAGTGATTTTTCATGTATGTTTTGTTTTTATTTGTAGGAATTGAATTTCCTGGATGTGACAAGCTTGGGACCAGAGGAACAGCAACGGGTCAATGATATACTATTTGGGCAACGATGCCAAATTATTGGAAAAGTTGAGGTTGGTACATCTCTACAAAAAGAAATAAATTACACTAGACAAACTAACAGATTAATTGATTATAGCTGGTAGAAGGTTTCTGGATACTGATTTTCTTAGTTGGCTTAGATTTTAAAATCCCTCTGTATTATTCATATCAGGTGGTCAATGTCTCAATATTGTGTCTATATTTTAATTTCTACACTAACATGGTCGCAGGTCCCCAATTCTTCAGAAAATAACAAAAGTTTGTAAAAAAAAAAATTAGTTAAACAATACAGAAGGATAGTGCAGCAATAAATACAACTTGAATCATTTTTTTTAAGTGAGGGACAGAATTTTTGATTACTTAATGAATTATGAATGTGATATATTTTTTTTAATATTTGGGAAAGTCCAAAATCTAATGAAGAAAATTCAGCATGAAAACTGTCTCTCTTTATATTTTTTAAGTGCCTACGACAATGATTTCTTTTTCAAGAAAATTACAATTTTTATTACAATGATTCTCATTCTGTGTCATATATTTATGTGGTTTTTTTTTTAAAAGGTAGCAGTGTTGCATTAAAGAATGACCAAATAACCAAACATTTTTTTTACAGTTTCCATGGGGAAATACAGATCCAAATAGATATGGTATGTTTGCCTCAAATTGATTTATAGATATTCTAGCCTCATTGTAAATATATTATTCTTTTATTAAGTCACAATACCCAAGTAAATATCTGATAATCAAGGGCAGTGTGGTATTGTAACTATTGCCATACACTAGACTAGAGAGTTGCACATCATTGATTTCATTTGATTCCCGAAGTATTTCATTCAGTTTTCTACTTAAACCAAATAAATTACAATTCATACATGCAGCATTATTTTAAGCCTTTAATTACAATGAAAAATGATACTAGATCTAATTATAATCAAAGTACTGAAGTACTGACAGGAGTTGTCATTTATTCAAAATCAACAATATGGGAAGTAGTATCAGTAATCGAAATATATCTGAGAAATTGTATGGATCCAAGCAAGATTGAACTCTTGTCTTGTTCAATCAAACGCTCGGCTGTCTCCGTTTATTTGTCGGATATTAACTGAGACAGATAAGCGTCTGGTTGAACGAGACTACATTGTACATTGAACTCTAGCGTAGGAATACATACAACTTTAAAAAATATCTAAACTGTTCGTACAATTTAAAATCTTATTATTTTCATGGTATTAATAAATAAGTTTTCTTGAAAAACAATGCTTCAGAATACATAGCATCGAATTTATCGATTATTTTCAAGAACTAAGTGTTGTCAGGTGTATTGATTTGTGCTTAGGTCCAAACACTGTTTCACTTTCGCTTTGCCCGAGTAAGTGTATAGGAGAGTTGATTAAAATCAACTCCCAAAAATTAGATAAGATACATCTCAGTTTTAAACTTTGATATATTTTCATTAATTGAATTGTTACAGAGAGAGGTGATGAGGGAGTACAGAGCTCGCCCAGTGACTCTGCTCAGTCTGTCCCCTCCCTACCCCCAGCAGACAGACAGACAGAGCAAACAATGAGCAGCATCATGTTCAGCTACGATAAAAAGTCAGAGGTAGAAAATTTGTACACCAGCAATTCAAAAGCAAAAGAGCAGAGTGCTGACAGATACGCAGGTAAACCATATGAAAGAAGAAATAAAAAGCGAAGACCCCCGGATTACTATCAGAAATACGACGAAGCAGCTCATACGAAAACTTCTTTAGTTACTGATCAACCCGAGGAGAATCGTCCGCTAATGTGGCATGAGGAGGTGGAACAGTCACTCCCATTACCAGACACTCTCGTGGACAGTGTACCCTCTGTTGGAGGTAAAACTCCACACATTCAAATAAACCAGACAGAGGCTGGGTCTCAGGGCCACCGTAATTATAGTGCTCACACAGACAGGTATCCACAGCATCAGAACTTCAGTGCTAACTTCCATGGGAATGTTTCTGTTGACCAGTTGATTTCAAAACAGCCAGAATTCATTCCATCTGCCAGGACTTCGGAGAAGACACATAATAATCCAAGCAATATCTCTCATTGGCAGCAACCTACACAAAAGCCAGGAAATGTGTATGACTCTTCTATGAAACAATGTTCACAGTTCAATGTACCTGTGTCGAATCATAACACAGTTTCTTTTCAGAACATGCCCTCTTCTATGCATTATAGTGGTACTTGTGAAGACAGTGCTATCCTTGCGCAGTCAGCTTCCATGAAACCACAGGAAAGCAGAGACACCTCTGACAACGTCCATTCTGTAACTGAATCACAAAACTTTAACAAATTGCCTGATCACTTTTCTGTGATGTCCTTACAGAAGCCATTGAAAAATGTGACTGAAGTGGTTTCTGATAACAGTAGCTCATCTCATCCAGGATCTAAGGAAAGTTTGTCTGTGAATCCAGAATCTATCAGTGATTCCTTATCATTTGTCCCTACAGTTTCTAGTCAGAAATTAAGTGACCCTGTGTTAAATGAAGATATTGAATTTATGGGTCCATCTCTTGCTATGGATAATGATTCTCAACGCTCAGACCTGGACCCAGATCAGTACCCAGTTCTGAGCAAGATGAGTGGAGCCTCTTCAGAAGAGACACCCAAAGACTCTTCCCAGGGTCCCACTTTGCCCAGTACCTCACCACAAAGTGTTCCTGAAGAAGCTGCCAAACCAAAGTCAGCATCCTGGGCAGGCCTATTTAGTAACATTGATCCTGCAAAGCAGGGATACGTAGTGACAACATGGGCCCCCACCCCATCCAACAACACCTCAAAACCACAGGAGTCATCCCAGACAGAACCAAGGGTGCTGTCTGCACCTGTCGATGTATCTGAAGATCCACTGGCAAAATCATTTGGAGGTAGTAGTTAGTTTATGTATTATATACCTTCATTACTTTTTCTATTCAAACTATTCATTACTCACTTAATGCCGTATATTGGGTCCTTTTTCGATTACAATTGTTACATTTATTCCTAGCTCAATTTTACTTCAAATCATTTGTTAGATTGTTTGGTCAATTTCCAATTAGAAATTTATTGTCTTAAAGGTTTTAAACTGCAGTGCAATGAAATAATTCTTTGTTTTCTTACTTTTTTACTGCTCTGTAAATATCTTGAATTTAGACTTGTCTGCCTTTGATTGAAGAAATTTCTGTCACTTATGTATGTATTCTTTTACTTTAAAATATGTATGTGTCTGTACTTCAGACTCACTGTCTCGAATGAAGATCAGTCATGTTCCAATAGGACTGCAACCCAGAGGTTTGATGAATCGTGGCAACTGGTGCTATATTAATGCTGTATCCTTTCTAATATTAAACATATCATAGCAGTCATGTACATTATACCTTCTAATTTTAGAAGAAAATGTGTATAGGTACTATTTAGATTAGTGATTTGCAGTGGAAAGAACTTTTCTTGACTAGTTTTGTAGACATTACAAGCTCTGGTTTCATGTCCACCATTTTACAATATGATGAAAAAATTCCCCGTCAATGCCCCAGCAAGGAAGGGGAAAAGCAGCACACCCATAATGGACAGTCTGTAAGTCAGCAAGGACAAAACACAAAACTTAAGAGTTTTCTGATATAACATCTTCTTATTCACATGTTTTTTGATTGTTTTTCTCAATTCAAAATTTATCAAATCCTATGATTTACTCATTAGATGGTTTTTTTTTTTAAACACATTGGGTTAAACAGCATATTTTAAAAAAGTGTTTATTTTATATTTGAAAAATGATGTTATGCTACAATACCTGTCATGTTTTTACTAAATTATGATTTGTTGTATTTCCTATCTAGAGTGCAGTTTGTTCATGAATTCCATCCTTGTGCCCGCCCAACAGAAAGAGGTATACAATAAAAGGTTGCTTCCCTTAGACTTGTATTCGGATACATAAGAGTGTAAATTACTTCAGTGAGAGTAAATTCTGTAATGATCGAAAATCAGAGTTTAAAGCAACACCATATTTTCCAGGAATTATCAGTAATGTTCTAGATTTTTATGTAGTATTTTAATTTTCCCACCATTCTGTGAAATATGAGTGTTTCCTTATTATTACACTTTGTGTATGATTTATGTTTACTTCACTTTATGTAATGACTTAAATGTCTGTACCCTTCCATCTAATTTTGCACTATGAAGCTTTTGATTTATATATACATGTATGCAAAAAAAACTTTTGTAGGTAGAAAGACATTAACAGAGTTGGTGCCTGGAGCTGCCTTTGAACCTGTCAATGTGTATAACATGCTACAGGTCATAGAGGAGAACAAGTCTTTTAAGGTCTGTCCAACACTCAGTTATCCTACTCAGTTATTATACTCAAAATTATCTCCAAATGAATGAAATGAATATTATCTTTTCTTTATTTCTCGTGTTAGTAATAATATTGAATTGTCAAACCCGAATATGCCAACTAGCAAAAAAAGTTTAATACATGTAATAAAATATTTAAGATATATATTTGACAACCAAATCAGCCAGTGCATTTCCATATTTATTGAATATTAATCAATAAATCATTTGTTGGAAGGGATTTCTACATGTATTTTGGATATGTTTCAGCTTGGAAAACAGGAAGATGCAGAAGAATTCTTGAGTTATATATTAGATGGACTACATGAAGAAATGACAACACTCATCAAGTTTGCTAATGGTACACCCACAGGTAAAACAAATATCTATTAAAAATTATAATAAAAACATCAGTCAAATTTCCATATTTCCAGATTAAATGACATGGCCTTTTCAAAGTGTTCTCAATCTCCTTGCTCCAGTATTAACAGGGATGCAGTGTTGTTCTATTACTGCCCTATGCTTTGTCTCTGGGTGAGTGTATACAGGTCTGATATGCTTTACAAGATCCTGATTAGTTTTACAAGGCCTAGTTAAACTTACAAGGCCCTGATATGTTTTATAAGGTCCTAATAAGTTTTACAAGGTCCTAATTAGATTTATAAGGTCCTGATTAGTTTTACAAGGTCCTAATTTAATTAACAAGGTCCTGATATGTTTTACAAGGTACTGATATTTTTTACAAGGTCCCGATGCAGTCAATGGCCTGACAACTGATGATGTGTCGTTGGATGAGAGCTCGGAGGATGTGGACCCCGACTCGTGGGAACAAGTTGGACCTAAAAAGAAGAGTGTTCTTACTCGACGTGTATGTACCTCTATAAATAACATGACTTACACAACTCATTCGTTTTATTGTGAAATCTTTACTTCTATAAATAGCATGGCTTACACAACTCATTTGTTATACTGTGAAATCTTTACTTCTATAAATAATTTTATTTTAAACATATTTTATTGAGTAGTCAAATGGATTAGGCAACAGGCAAAGCCTTTATAAACCCTCTCCAAAAACTTCTATAAATAGCATGGCTTACACAACTCATTTGTTTTATTGTGAAATCTTTCCTTTCTAATATAAGTATTATTTATAATAGTGCTGTACATATTTATACTGTAGCGTTGGTTTGTTTTCTTTTAAGGCAAATTTTGAGAAGACACCGCTAGCTGAGATTTTTGTGGGGTACACCAGGTCTGCTTTGTACAAAGCCAACTCTAAAGATTCAGCCACTCTTCAACCATTCTTTACTCTACAGTTAGATATTCAGGTGACAAGATTCCATCTGATTTTGTTATTTAGTGTCTCCTTTTATGAAAATAGTTTATTTTTCTTTGAAAGCCACCCAATGAGCAGGAAAATTGGTTGAATTTTATCAACGGAATGTGGTATATAGGGACAGAGGTCTAATGCAATGCCAAACTAAGATATTTAGAGCCCTTAGCTTGAACTACATACACTGTTAGTCATTACTTTAAGTGATTTCCCGATGAAAAAGCCACAGATTATTGTTATGGTCAATCAATGTTTTGATATTACATCATTTATGATTAAGTCTACATTCAATCCAGCGATTTTTATACACATCAGACTTTTCTTTTTTTTCTCTGATTACACATATATTGTTTATCTACCTTTAGTTAATCTTATTTTTGAAAATTCTGATGTGTAAAGAAACTCGGCTTTAATTAAGTGAAATGTTTCTATTTATAGTCTGATAAAGTTCACTCTGTGAAGGAGGCTATGGATGGACTGGTCTCAAGAGAGTCTGTGTCTGGATTCACCTGCTCCAAAACCAAAGCAGAGGTGGGTGTAACACAAAAAGGAGAGCCAGGCTATGTAGTTATATGGAATAATTGGAAAGGATTTTATCTGTTTTACAGTTGAACACTCCTAATTGTTAGTAGATAATATAGTGGAAATCTTTGTTGTACAATGTACTAGTATGTTTGAGTGTGTATCATTAATTATTTACCTGGATTATATGTTTTGTCGGTAGGTGGATGTCGTCCGACATTTGACCTTGGAAGAGTTACCTCCTGTCCTTATCCTTCACCTTAAATTCTTTGTCTATGATAAAGATGGGGGAAGTCAGAAGCTGCTCAAAAACTTTGAATATGGCATTGACCTTGAAATCACCAAAGGTAAGGAAAAAAGAATTAAGCAGGATAAGTAGTTAATGCACAGTGTGGTGTGTTAACAGACTCATTTTATTTCCTAATAATAGAGGTTTTATTTGATGACTTGTAGATCTGTTGTCCCCTAATGTCCGAAGCAAGTATCAACTACATCAAAGGTCCTACAAGCTTTTTGCAGGTAAGGCATCCAAATTTACAATCAAAATCTGACACTGTAGTGTAGTAAATTACGTGCTTAAAGCTGACATGAATTCATAAATTTGCATTATTTTCCTTTTATCCTCCTACAATCTGCATATTAGTTTTCAATTTCTATTGCTACACTTATCGCTACACACCCGTTATATAAGGCCAAGAGCACTATTCATGCTTCACCGCATTAATATATTACATTCATCCGAAAATGTTACTTTGGAAGAAAAGATTTTAGATATGCATTTTGGACTAATGTGACCAATACTGCACTAAGGGATATCCAATGAATGACAAAACAGAACAGACTTCGATTTTCCTTTGTCGTAGTGTTGTAATAACATCACACATGTGCAAACCACGCACTGCAGCAGATCATGCAGTGATAGCATGGACTTTAGAAAATTGACTGTTTTTGTAGAATCTGATTAAAACAAATTACACAGTTACTTTCTTGGATTTAATATCACTGATATAGTGCGGCATGGGTTTAGCATAAGAGGTAGACGCTGTTTACCTTGTATGTATGACGTCGTTCAATGTGTACATGAAGTAAGGCAGCAAAACATGTATCTGTACAAGATACTGTAAACCAACTTTTATTCGCGTGTGAGAAATTTTCGCGAGGTTAGCGAGAGCCTTGTCGATGCGTATATTTCTCGCCGCGAACCAATCCTTTGTGTAATGTTTTTATAACAATACAGGTCTGGATAAGGCTTGGTCGCGAACATTAGTCGTCGTGAACCAGTTTTTTGGCAGTTCATCGCGAAATAAAGTCACAGGGAATAAAAATTGGTTTACAGTAATATGGGTACTTTGAAAATTCTTTCATCTCTTTTATGTTTTATTGATAGTAGTTTCGATTATTCTTTTTATTTTTTTGAACATAATTATTACTGCAATGTGTAGTTCATGTAATAGAAGTCTGAGCAACCTGAAGCCTTAATCAGAAAGCAAATAATAGTAATTTTCGAGGAGCAGTCAAAACTAATATGGCATCACGATGCTTTTATGAGTTAATGTCAGCTTTATTAATACCAGCTCTAGTTGATGACATACAGTATTTAATGTACAGTTATGTATTTATATACCTGCAAGATCAAAGACAATCACATATCCAATTTGATCCAGTGCATATCTTTGTCTGTGTTTTACTATCTTGATGATTTATAGAATCATTTATCAGACAGAATTGCGAGATATAATGCGTTTGCTGTTTTCTGTAGTGGTATACCACCATGGGAAGAAGGCAACCGGGGGCCACTATACAACCGCTGTTTTTCACCCTGCCATCAACAACTGGATCATCATTGACGACAGCCTGGTCAAGCATGTGTCAGTTGGCACTGTGCTGAAGAACATCCCAGGGCGTGTGCCATATCTACTGTACTACCGCCGCATCGACATGCACTAAGTGAAGGCACTTGGTCTGCTATTGTCACTTGACCGTGTACGATACATCATTATCATGCTATTATAAAACAGAATGGAAGGTGTTCATTATTGAATTGTAGAATTAAAACATATTGTTGTATCACAGATTCTTTTTTATGAATCCCAGGAAGTATTGTTTTAGGCTTCCAATTATTTTTGTTATTTCATATGCCGGTATAATATACAATTTGCTCTCTTGAAATTTATTTCGCTTGATGAGTCAATCAATATGGAAATTTCTCAAAAGATGTTGAAAACACTTCAAGGGTTATGAGCAAATGCATAAACAGCATTATACAGCACTGAAATTGGAAGATGAATTTTGTATTCAACAAAAAGAATGAAATGTAAATAGTTCTGCTATTTTTTGGTTTTGTGCATTCTTTATATTTATTACTATTTTAATTTTGAATAACAGACCGATTGCTGTTTTTGAATGAGAACAGTGGATTTCCTTCACATTCCTATTATATAATGGGAAATACCTTGTGATTATGGCCATGCATTAATCACACTGTTTATTTGTTTTTCTGAAGTCTTGATCAAGAACTCAGGTTTCAGAATTTTCACAAACTTTAATTTTTCTGAAATAAAAATAACTGGGTTTTTTTTTTTTTGCTATCTTAGAGAAATATGAAAATAATTAAAAATATTTGTTGGCAATGTTCATCGTTTGGTGCACCATTACTTGTACTTTGATCATGATTTGACTTGGGTCAAGATATAAACAGTAAGTCATGAAATACATTATGCATTGTGTCTTTATTTCTGACAAAATAATGTTGGACATTTTGAATGAAAAATGTTATTTATGAAGGGTTATGAAATTAAAATGTATAATTATTAAAAAGTGTTTATGGATATTTTACTCCATCTTTGAAGGCATAGTGATCCAAATATCAGAAAAGAAATATATTCAATTCAATTCAATGGATTACTGACATCACCATTTTGACTGTTGGCATACAGTCAAAATGACATCATCAAGTGTCAGACAAAAGAATATAACATAAATAGCATGCAAGACAATTTTATACAGTTCTTCATAGTTCCTGGAATTGTTTTCTCTGCATAAAGTATTTATACAAGTAGACACATAGACGTTTTGTATTATTATAATCACGTGGATTAACAATTTATTTAATGGGATCAATAAAATAGTATAATATATCATTTAAAATATCACAATATTGAAGTCTAAGATGGTGAAGATTGTAAGGGGAAAGAATTAAAATAGTAGCTTTCTGTGCCACAGTTGTCAAGACAAACCAAGGTATTATCATAAATCTCTCTTCCCACTGCACACTACACATGTAGTATGCCAATAAATAGTGTGTTGACTGGGGTGGGCAAGAATCACCCGGCTGTCTGGAGGTGCGCGTGCTAGGTGTGGAACTATCTCTTCAGAAAAATTCAGGTTGACAGCCCGTAGACTCATCGAGAGCGCTTGGTACAGTAAATAAAGGGGTGCCTATCACTCACGGAAATACTATTTTCCCAGTGGTCATACACTTATGAAATTAATAGAAAAAAAAGGAGAAACATTATTCATCGTGTCAAAATTTGTAAATTCTAAGGAAGCTAACTTTTACCTGAGCACGGAGATTGTAAAAAAAAAAGAAAACCCGAAATTCCTGCCGTAATTACATGCATTCCAAACGAGACCTAAAATAAATATATTTAAGATTAAGATTTTTTCATTTTAAAGTTGACTGTACTTAAGTCAACTTAATGAGGACATGCATTAAATATACTGAAAATCTGTTTCAAATCTTTAATTTAAGAAGAAATAATCTTTTTAAACATTCGAAGAACATGGTGTTTAGTTATTGTATTTCATTTCACAAATATTACCTAATATATATGTCGTAATATAAAACTTTATAGATATATGTCCTAAGCCACGTTTATTTGCTTTTTTATAGGATCATTTGGAATTCACTATTTCATCCATTCGGATACACTTAACTACAGTAAAAATAAATTGACATGAAACAGTGGCATCAGAGTAAATTGAAAGTTCACAAGAAAGGGGGGGGGGGGTTAGTATGCTTCTGAATCCAACTTCTCAATCTTTCAAGGTAAATTTCATCGTCGCAAACCACGGTTTTGAGTCCACAAGTTTCCTCAAACCGGGTGATGATGGAGAGAATCGATGTGAATCACACGTGGGTCACCGACGATGGGTAAATTTAGGAACAATAATCTTTCCTGCGAGGAAAAGTGGGGGGGGGGGGGGGCTGAACCCTCTATCATGCTATGTTTCTAATGGTTAGGTATAACTTTGCAAAAAAAGTGGGGGGGGGGGGGGGCGGGCTAAGCCCCCCCCCCCCCCCCTAGCCCCCGGTTCCGACGCCTATGGTGATTACACTACGTATCGATTTTGTACTATATAACCCATAATACAAATGACGCCGAATTGAGGCCCCAGCGGGGTTTGCTTAATTTATTTTTAAATATTTAATCGTACGGTGGCTTAAAATTATATAAATATAAGGAATAAGGAATCATTCTTTGAATATTATGAGGCGATAATTTCGGTCGGGGCGTGATCAAATCTATCATAAAGCCTTCGGGCTTTATTGGATTTGATCACGCCCCGACCAAAATTATCGCCTCATAATACTCAAAGACTGACTCCGTATTCCTTATGTCTAACGTTTCCAAAAAGTAGGGGAGAGCTTAACTGAACAAACTGGTTCGCGGCAAGAAGTACAGTGTATACCGGTACTTGCCTTTACAAGTTTCTCGCAAACCTCTCGATTTTTTGTCGCGTCCAAATGAAAGTTGTTGGTTTGTATAATTCTCAATACACAACTTTATTAGTTGATTTGAAAATCAAATGACAAAAATAATATTTTCATATTTTATTTAACGACGGCAATATAAGGTACGGTGACAGTGTGCGATACGTTGATATTGTATGGTATAGTGACAATGTGTGAAACGTTGATATTGTATGGTACAGTGACAATGTGTGATACGTTGATATTGTATGGTACAGTGACAGCCGCTGATAGGATGATATTGTATTGTTCGATAACTGTGTGTGAAATAAATTTCTGCAAGTTGTATTTTTTACGGACTACTTCTTTTAGCGCAGTTATACAAGTAGTTGTTTGGGTGTAGTATATATAGAACCGATCAGGTATAGACAGGTCATCGAAGAGCAATCAACCCTTTCGAACACAATTTTTTTTGTTTTTGTTTATAGGTGCATGTGGATAGGATGAAGTATTCTTGATATGTATTTATATATGAAATTTACATTGTATTTTGTAGATATATTTGGAAATATACAATTATTGGGCCTAATTCCAGTTCATCGCTATTAAACGTCGCGTGCTGATTGTATATTACGGCGAATAAACTGGTTGATAGCTCACTCACTCTAACACCTGTGTTGTTGTTATTTATAAAATACTTAGAATAGAAATACTTTATGTTCGGATGAGTGAAACGAAGGAGAACATAAACGTTGATATTTTGATACTGTGTGATATGTTGATATTGTATGGTACAGTGACAGCCGATGATATGTTGATATTGTATTGTTAGATAACTGTGTTTCGCAATATGAGAAATGTTGAATGTGTCTGATACCGTGACGGTGTATGAGGGGATGCGACAATGTGTAATATGGTAGCACTGTATCGTACAATGTGGTGTATGACAGTGTGTGGAATGGTGACAGTTATGATACGGTGACAGTGTATGATACAATCACAGTGTGACAGTGTATGGCACAATCACAGTGTATGACAATGTGTTGAGTGGTGGCCGTATTATCGTACACTAACAGCATGTGATACGGTGACATTGTATGGTACATCCACAGTGTATGACAGTGTATGGTACAAGCACAGTGACTGATGGAAAAGTAACAAGTAACAGTGTGTGGGGTGAAGACAGTATATGGTACATTGACAGCATATGATACGGTGAGAGTGTATGGTACAATTACAATGTATGATGGTATAGTAACAGTGAATGACAGCGTGTTGACAATTGACGTTCAAAGTTTAGAACATTCCATTCAAACGAACATTTTTACCACTTCAATGCGCTTCATTGTATATGGTGACAGTGTGTGGAGTAGTCACACAGTATATGACAGTGTGGAGTTGTGACAGTATGTGGTACACTGACAGCATCTGATACGGTGACAGTGAATGGTACAGTCACAATGCAGGCACGTAGCATCGTTTTTGAAAGTGGGGGGGGGGGGGCAGACTCATCCAAAAAATCTTGACAAGCAAAAAAAAAAAAAAAAAAAGGAAAATTTGCAGATTTCCAAAATCTTCAAAATCCTAATCCGGGGGGGGGGGGGGGGGGGGGGGGGGGGGCTGGCGTACTTTAAAAACTTCACTTCTCATTTCCTTACTTTCATATCAATTCTTTACATACTCCCAAAAAGTGGGGGGGCCAACTCCATGATAATTCCATTTTTTATATGTAAATTTAAAATTTTTAAATTTTAAAAAATTTGTTGCTGCGAGAAAAAGTGGGGGGGGGGGGGGGGCAAGGCCCCCCCTGCCCCCCCCCCCCCCCCTGATGCTACGTGCCTGCAATGTATGATGGTAGAGTAACACCGTATGTCATTGTGTGGAGTAGTGACAGTATATATGGTACACTGACAGCATCGTATACGGTAACAGTGTATGACAGTGTGTTAAGTGGTGAGAGTATATGGTACACTGACAATATATGATACGGTGACGGTGTATGATACAAACACAGTGTGACAGTGTATGGTACATTCACAGTGTATGTCATTGTGTGGAGTGGTGACAGTATATGGTACACTGACAGCATCTTATACGGTGACAGTGTATGGTACAGACAGTGTGTATGACAGTGTGTGGAATGGTAACTTTTATGGTACACTGACAGCATGTAATATGGTTACAGTGTATGCAGCTTGAAGGAAATTACAAAGTTACCGAATAAATTCAAAGCCCTGTGTCTTAGTATTGTACATGTAGTTTTTAACAACACATATTTCCATTATGGAACGCCAAATTAACATATATTCAAATATTTGTACCTATCTTCAAATAATTGTACCTATCTTCAATTCAATTGTACCTATCTTCAATTCAATTGTACCTATCTTCAATTCAATTGTACCTATCTTCAAATTGAAATAGAGATAGGTACAATTCAATTATACCTATCTTTAATTCATTTGAAGATAGGTACAATTGAATTGAAGATAGGTACAATTGAATTGAACCTATCTTCAATTACTAAAATATTGGCAATAATGAATACTCCCTGTATAGTACGTCATTTCCGTTACGTCACAACTGGCGTGAAATAATATCGGGATCGGGATGATAAAATAGGCAATATGATTTTGTCAACTTTTCGAAAGATTGAGCCTTAAAACAAACAAAAACTCATAATAATTGTTACCACTTTAATAAATAGAGTGATTATCAACTGAATTATACATTCTTTGATAAAATTATAGAAAAAAATAAAGCCAGTTTTTTATTTAGGTACGTAGATAGTGACCCTAACTACGTCACTACCCTAACTCCATCACTTTTGGGGTATTCGGGTATACATGTTTTTGGCTTACTTATTGATATACATGTATATTTTAATAAGTAAATGATGCCTTTTGCAAATATATTGCCCACACACACACACACACACACACACACACACACACACACACACACACACACACACATATATATATATATATATATATATATATATATATATATATATATATATATATATATATATATATATATATATATATATAAAAATGTTTTCAGTAGACGATAACACAATAATCCATTTCTTTCAAATTTAATCCAGAGCGCTTTCGCCTGATCGGCTCTTCAGTGGATTTCAAATTATAACAGAAATATATATATATAATCAAAAAAGAAAAAGAAAATGAACAGTTCCAAAGTTTCTATTCACTAGCGCTTTCTGGATTTACATCCTTCTTCAGGTGAATGTACATAAGTTATGAACTTGTTTTCCTTAGAAACGTTTACTATGACGTCATGATGTAACGAGAGTCTTTTCAGGGAAGGATCCGAGGAAGATCTTCATGAATTTCACAGTCTTCTTAACTCTTTAAATCCAAATATTCAATTCACCATGGAATTCAGTGATTGTTCTATTTCATTTCTGGATATCATGGTTTTAAAAAACCAATCAAAAATTTCAACAGATGTTTATTACAAAACCACGGACACTCATCAGTATCTAAATTTTAAATCCTGTCACCCTACGCACACCAAAAGAAATATCCCGTACAATTTATCAAGAAGAATTTGCACTATTGTTCGTGAAGAAAAAACCAAAGATCGAAGATTGATGGAATTGAAAATGTATCTAAGTGCTCAAAATTATCCCGAAAAACTAATAGATTCGGCCATAGAAGAAGCAAAGAAAATACCACAGAATATACTCAGAACAACCAGAAAAAAGGAAAAAGATTCATTTTTAATTCCTTTTGTTACAACCTACAATCCCAAACATTTTAATATATTTCAAGAAGAAAAAAAGAATTTTTCTATCATTGAGCGGGATCAAGAACTTCAACAACTAATTAAAAAATCTGACCTACTCCATAGCCAAAGACAACCACCAAATCTGAAGAAAATATTGACAAGAGCAAAATTTCATTCAACACCAGAAAAATATGTTGTTTCCAAATGCGGAGATTCCAGGTGCGGCACGTGTCCTTTCCTAAAGACAGGAGATTCTATTTCTTTTAAATGTGGCAAGACTTTTTATGTTAATGAAAATATGTCGTGTAAATCCAAAAATCTGCTTTACTGTATTACATGTAACCACTGTGGCGAAAATTACATCGGCCAAACCGGAACACAACTTACCGCCCGCATGCGCGTCCATCGCCAACAGATCAATGATCCCAGTACCAGAAACACCCCATGCAGTGAACATTTTGACAGATGTGCTAAGGGAGATTATAAAGTATTCCCATTTTATAAACTTAAAACCGATTCAACCGCCATGAGACTTGTGAAAGAGAACTATTTTATTAAATTATTTTCCCCAAAACTCAACAAACATTAAATATCTGTATAATCATCTTTGTTCTAGCCAGTCTTTGTATTTGTAAATTTATTGATGTCGTTATTATTATATTGTGTCTAATTCAGTTTTCCCGAACTTTAACGTTTTATATTGTATTATGACGTCATGGATTTATTCCTTCCCTGAAAAGACTCTCGTTACATCATGACGTCATAGTAAACGTTTCTAAGGAAAACAAGTTCATAACTTATGTACATTCACCTGAAGAAGGATGTAAATCCAGAAAGCGCTAGTGAATAGAAACTTTGGAACTGTTCATTTTCTTTTTCTTTTTTGATTATTTATACTGTGTGATATCACCTTTCACTCATTTTGGATTATATATATATATATATATATATTTCTTCTTTCATCTTCGTTGTTGGTGCTTTCCTCGTTTCCCTCCATGTTGAAATGTCTTCAAGGGAGCGTTCATTATTTTCAACAATACACAAAACGAATTGAACCTAGGTATAATTGAATTGTACCTAAATCCCATCGTGTGCCCTGGACCGGTAAATGTCCTAGTAAAAATAAACTGGCGAATTCGAGAGAATAATGACGTATATCTTCGCTATTTTAAGACCCATCATTCGGCATGAGTGTATCTTAGACATTAGTTTTCTGAAGAAAAATACCACGCATATTGCAAGTGTTGTAAAAAATAATTGATTTATTAGGCTTTTGAAGCGAGCTGGTAGTTTTTTATCTGGGTCAGAGTTCGACCCCTTTCTTTATTTATGGTTACATTGAAATTAATGTTAAAACGGGCTTGGCCCCTGTGGTAGATATGTCTGAATTGAACCTATCTTCAAATCAATTGTACCTATCTTTAAATGAATTTTACCTATCTTCAAATGAATTAGAGATAGGTATAATTCAATTGAACCTATCTTTAATTGAATTGAACCTATCTTTAATTGAATTGAAGATAGGTATAATTCATTTGTACCAAGGTATAATTCATTTGTACCTAGGTATAATTATTTACACCTATCTTCAATTCAATTGTACCTATCTTCAAATAATTGTACCTATCTTTAATTCAATTGTACCTATCTTCAAATGATTTGAAGATAGGTACAATTAATTGAAGATAGGTACAATTATTTGAAGATAGGTACAAATATTTGAATATATGTTAATTTGGCGTTCCATATTCCATCGGGTACTTACAACAGGAAATTGTTTTATATTCGGTTAAAGCACATTCGCAAAACACCTGCTTATTGATACGTGAGCACTGACTGTACAGCGAGTGGAAAGAACACATGCTCTCTTTACGTTATAATTTAAATTGCGATCGACAATCCTTATAAAATTGTTAAAAATTTCGAAATAAAATACTCGATTCATTTCAAATTCAAATGACATTGAACCCTCAAATGTTTTACGTCTGTTGTTCGTAAACAATGTGAACGATTTGCACGAGGACCAAAAAACTGATTTTACCTGGACACCGTAGTCCAGTCGTAACTACTTGGCCATTTCCGTCACCGCAAATTAAAAAAGTAAGGGGGAGTTGATGTGAATGGAAAGGCGATGACGTATACCTACATGTGTATAAAACGGCATGTTAAGATCCGGTCCCCGGTACATGCGGTATTGCAGAGAGCGAAGCAATTGGACAGAACCACCATTGCAGCTACTGACAAGGTAGGGACGCGCTTGACATTGTTTTGTTGTTTTAAGATTATGTACACAATAGGAATACCTCTGTGTGTGATTCAGTGTGTTCCGTTCAGATAAGGTATTTTTTAGACTGTATAATAAATACTAATACTATTACTATATAATACACATAGTCCGACTCTTCTTCGTTTTTGTATACTTGTAATTGAATTCAAAATTACATAAAAATGATACTTACATCAGGGTCCAGATAAATCATCGACAGTATATAATGCATGTATATCACCAGACATGGTACAGTTTATGTTCAAATGATAAAGGAAACTTTATACAATTTAAGACAGAGTAATAGACATCCATGATTTTCGGCTGTTTGCATTCATAATCATGATAATCATAATGAAACAAAACTTTATAACATATACATAATAATTTAGAATAGAGAAGGTTTCAAAGCGTGCATCGATTACAACTTGTTATGAATATCAGTTTAATTACAGGGTTTTTTAACTGCAGATACTTTTTTTCCCATGAAAGGCATTTCGGCTATAATTTTTCTATTGACAACCAAAGTCAAGAGATGGAATTTGTACTTTGTATTCGTTTGTTAACAAATGGTAAAGAAGGTGTCAACAGTTCCTATGCTAATTTTCCCTAAAGGAGTTGCAGATAAAATTTTTAAAAAATCAAACTTACAGAATTCGATGTAAATCTTTTTTTCATGCAATGTTGTACATAGAGCAGTGTAGAATTTTATTTGGAAAGTTTGTACTAACTTATTTAAGACCGTGAAATAAATTTAAAAATGGTTACACAGACAAATGTGGCAGAATTCACGCTATATAAAAGGGGAATCCTCATCATTGTGAAAAAATGCCTACTTGAAACAAAATTAATTTAATCTTAACGTTTAGAGTAAGACAATTTTTTGAAAACTACCATTTCCGATTTTTGTTTCAAAGAGGCATATTTTTAATAAATCTGACTTGTTGAAAAAATCAGTAATACCTTTGAAATCTAAAAACGACGAATTACATTTTCCATTTTGTATTCATGTCTAGATTATAGTCGAGTGGTTACACAGGTAGAACAGACTTACACCGTGCCTTATAATTTTGACTGGGTTAGAATCCCGAAAAAGTTGGATTTTTTTTTTTAATTTGATTTTTTTTAATCACATGGAAAGGTAATGTATAGAGATAATTTAAGAATGTCAGAATAAAGTTATTAAAACTCTTGTTAATGTAATATTTTGCATGCCTGCTTATTTTTTTCAACATAACTGTGTGAAGCCCCCGTTATAAACTTGAAAAACATTTTCATCTGAACAAGAGATTTTAAAACAATGTACTTAGTATGCATCAATGTAGAAAGTTGAATTTTTCACCCTTTTTATACAATAAACGGGTATGCTGATTTCAAAGATGCATGTACAGGTTGTTAAAAGCAAACAAAATCATTTTAGAAAGTTTGAAGCAATAGGTTACTGAAAATATGTACGGAAAAATTTGTACTTTTTTACTAGACTTAGCGTTTATCAAGATACTATAGAAACATAGGATGATTATAATTACAACTCTGACGGTTTTAAAGCCAGAATAAGATTTATTCATGTATCTCAAAAATTATATTTTAAACACGCTGGACAGTAGATATCAAATTGAGATATGTTAACATTCGAATACAGAAAACATGTATATGGTTACACATGTATCTTTCTAAATGTATTTGGTGGCTGCCGTGTTCGATAGAAATGCGCGTAAAATGTTTATTTTGCCTCCGTACGGAACATGCCTGGTATGTACTTATAGTCGTCTATGTGATGTGTCTATATTGAGATGTGGCTCTCAAGCGATACGGGTATTTAAAGATCCTTTCCACGTTAGGGAATAGTCCCACTGTTTTGCAACACCTTCTACATTCATGTATGGTTTGAGATAGATTATAATACCAGTTGAAGTTTTTGTGATCATTTCCAAATAGTACAGACATTTTATTCAAGGTAACAACAAAGCGTATCAATTCCTAGCTCCAAAATCAATTAAACTTCATTTACATAAGATGCTCGATTGTTTCTGTAATTTACATAAAAAGTGGTTAACTCAGAATACTAGTATTCAACGTGACAATTTTCAATCTGCATTTGTTGCAGCATCTTGGAGCCACTGGGATTATATGTTACTTGATAAGGAAGTTCAAATCAATATTTGAATTTTATTTTTAATTACATAACGTATGAGCCACACTAAACTGTAAAGTAAAAGGAAAACGCCAATGAAATGCAATATAAATTTAAAGGACCATGTTTAAAAAATGAAGTTAATTTATCAACAACAACAAACACATAAGTATTTAATAGGATCGTATCTATACACGTATTTAAAGTCAAGAACTAGATAGATTAAAAGAATGGGAGAGGATTCGCAATATAATGCTTTATTAATAATCATCATTATCACCATCAGTGCTGATTTCTTGTTCACGACATTGTCAACTGTATTTATAGGATTATTGTATTTTCATTTGAAAAACAATTTATTAAGCACTCAGATAAGTTAAAAGGTATAGAACATGTATACATAAGAGCTACATTGTTACTTAATTGTATTAAATTATCATTTCAATATATTCTTTTAAAAAGTAGACATTTCCTATAATTTCGTATATTACGCGTTTGGCGTATGATGACATATTGTTCGAAATTCTTTAATGCTTGTAAATACATATAAAAATTTCAAAGCGTTTCTTGGGGTGTTATCTACGCATTTAAGATTTTACGCACCTATAAGATATCAATCAAACAACTGTAAAAGTGAAAAGGAAATCAAAATGATTTAACCTGCTGTAAATTTGATGAAAATATTTAAGAGCAATTAAATGATATTTATTTGTTTTTCATTTATATCAAACAGCAGTTTCTCTCTTTTAATTGGACGTTGTCACCATTTGGAAATAGCGAATCAGAATTTCTGCTGAGCAAACTAATGAAACTTTGTCCCTTTAATTATAAATAAAAATCAAAACCGGTTTTAATAGGGTTCATAAAGAGTTCACGACAAAACAACGTACATGTACATCTGTATACTGGACTGTTTACTCTCGCACCATTAATATGTTTTAAAGCCTTCTCTAAATGGTGTATTTGATGTTTATATAGATTATCAAAGTATAATTGATAATTAAAGTGCTTTCAGTGATATTTTAAAACAATACTGATTATCAAATTGGTTGATTACTGTTCCACAGACATTGCGTTAAGAAATCCCCTCGTCTGACTTAAGACGATCGACTTGGAATGGTCTCAGTCACAAAATATGATTAATTGTAGTAACTCTGGAAATAATGTCGATAAATGGATGAACAAATATTGATGAAGAGCTCGTGTGAATGGGACGGATAAAAATCATTTTAAAAAAAAAAGATTAAAGCCCGCATATGCTACAATTTTAAATATTATCTCGTCGCATCGGTATCGATTTTAAGCGTTGTAATAAATGAAGTGTACTTATTCCAAGTCCTTAACTGATATACGAGGCGACAGGTTAACTCTCACAGATTGGCTACATTATTTATTTGTGGGTAAGACAAGTTTCAATCTGTGGTTTTAAGATGGAAGCTGAATTAATCATTCATGAGTCTACAATAAGACATATAAATTTTGCATTAACTCTCAAACAGTAGATGTTCACGCCATTACACTTCTGCTGTCTCTGCAAGCCAATCAAGGACACCCTCGTGTCATGAATTGGAATCACCCCCACTCCACCCCAAACCCATTAAAAAACTACAAAAATATGCTTTACACTTTATACACGGTGTCAATGAGTAAAGAACAAGATTTCTTTAAGGTACCTTGCGATTTTACAAATTTACCCAATGTAGGGCATCGGAATCATTTTGGAATATGTTTCCTGCACACGTAGGAAATACGATCAAATTACTCAGTCAAGACTTACTAAAAGTAAAATCGACTAAAGAGTAAAAAACATGTGTTCAAATGCTTACAGACGACGACTGACAAAAACTGACCATAGCATTTTTAAATATTGTTTAGTTAATTTCATATCAAAACATGTCTTTTTATGTAAATTTAATTTCATATTCTTTTAGCGTGTCAAGTTGCGCCACTAATAGAGTGTTTATGATTTCGTTTCAGAATGGAAACGTTGATCCGCCTCGTTCTACTTGGATCCTTGACAATGTCGGCGACATTTGTGTCGTCCTGTCCCGTGGAGAAATGTCGATGTATCCCCGACAAGCAAATCATCGATTGCCAGTACAAAGGGCTGACAGCGATCCCCAAAATCACGCCAAGTAACGAGGTATTCCAAGAAATCACCTTTGAAAACAGCGCCGATTCTTCGGATGAGAGTTACAGTGATCTGACAAACCTAAACCGAATTTCAAACATCCCCGCCGACGCCTTTCGAGGGCTTAAGGTGAAGAAAATAAATCTAGGTAATGCTGGGGTTCGTAAACTCGATCAGCAAGCATTTTCTGGACTTGAAACCGTCCTGGAACATTTAGTAATCGGCGGGGATCGCGTTCTTTCGCCACCGTTTGACTCATTGCAGACTTTGAAGAATCTTACAAAACTAGAGCTACAGAATTTTTTATACCCGGTATTGGAAGAAAGCTTTGCAATAAGTAGTTTGTTGCGACTTCAATCACTAAAACTCATAAATATGCAAATGTTCCATATATCGGAAAACGCACTCCAAGAATTCAAAGCTTTACGTCATCTTGAAATTAGCGGTAATAGACAAATCCGATTTTACCCTGCCACGGCTATTTGGAAAGTACCAACCCTGGAAGAACTTGTTTTTAAGGATAATGGTTTAGTAAAAGTGGCCGGATACGCCTTCTATGAACTGAAGAATTTGAAATATTTAGATTTATCGCGAAACGAGATAGACACATTAAGTCCAAATATCTTTCAAGGCGTGTCCAACAATCTACAGAGCATCGACTTAACAGGAAATGCTCTAACAACAAATTCCTTGTCAATATTCTCAGCGTATGATTGGAAAAGCATGAACAACTTGAGAATCCTGTTAAATAAAATAACGCGTATTCCGAAGAGTATGTTTTCAAAAATGAAGAATTTGGCATCCCTAGAATTACAACTGAATTCAATCAGCGAAATTCTTGCTGACGACTTTCGACCTTTGGCGAATCTGGAAAACCTTGATTTGTCTAGCAATTTAATAACGAACATTCAGGCCAATGCGTTCGATCTGCCATCCATAAAAACTCTTCGATTATCAAATCTAAATAAAAACGAAGTCAAAACATTGACTGGTATAAAGAATGCTTTCAATGGGACAAAGAATTCCTTAGTTTTGGTTGACTTAAAGGAAAACAGGTTTAATACAAATGAAATGTGGGCTGAAATCGGCGGTTTGACGGAGGTACGGGAGCTAGACCTTTCAGACACCGGACTAAACGAGCTGCCCATATCAGCATTCGCCAAGAATACGCGTATACGGAAACTAGACCTCAACAACAACAACATTGGGCCGTCTCTCTCGGCTAGTTCCTTGGATGGACTGCAAAAAACCCTCCAACAACTGCAACTAGTCAACAACGGTTTACAAACCATGGACAGTTGTATCTTTAAGGATTTTCCTCAGTTAAAGTTGTTGACATTGTATGGAAATCCTCTACAGTGTGACTGCGGACTAAAAGGCCTTCAGACTTGGATCAAGTCTCTTGGGATGCTGTATTCTTTTATCGTGCAAGCTCGGTGTGCTTCTCCTGGACCCAGTGCAGGGATGATGCTGATGTCAGTTCCACTTAAAGACAGTAATGGCATGCTTTGTGAATCAGACTCTGCGGCATGTGAAAACAACACAGAATTACTAGTACCTTATTGATTAGTATATACACTGTACTCTTTTTCTTAACACCCCTCGTTGCATTGTTCTGGGGTTTTTTTGCTAGACTTCAATTTATTGAATATAAAAAGGCTTATTGTTTGTAATTTCTGATCAAAATCCATTTGAATTATGCCAAGCGCAACCTTTTTTAAATTTTATTTTCTATATTTGTATCATCTGTGTGTTCAAAATCGGTGAAGGGTTCAGGTTTTTTTCACATTCCAAGTAAAGCAAATGTGGATAACGTAATATACTTAATATTTTGCGTGCTTCAAAAATTCTTTTTAAAGTTACATTTCAATATTGTAAACAACACTTATGTAACTTAAATTCTGCTTAGTTTAATGCCAATATGGATGAAGGGGCCACGTCCTCATCAAAGATGTTTCTTTGTACTTCGAGGATTCATACAAACACAAAATGCAAAGACATATACATGTACTAGTATATTTATTGACTTGTTGCTTGTCAGTGTAGGAAGAATCCTCGTGCTTGCATAAAAATTTGAATGCATCAAACATATTTTTATCTTATGGTTGTTAACGTTCAAAGGTTGTCTGAAGTTTAACGTGTTCAAGTTGTTACCCATTTTGTATTTGCTGAAGGTAACACACGGGTCTCTGTTTTTTTTTAATATTTCTAAATATTAAACTGTTTAAAACTTTCCAATCTCATGTGTCTTGCATCATAACATATCAAAGTACAACACACAGAGGCAGTGAGTACCATGTGTTTACATTTTGTCCGATGATGGAAGCCATGATTTGTAACGACGGAGTTGCTACAAGCTGCCATTGATATTGTGAACATTGGCTGTGTTGAATGTTCGACGTAATCATACCTCATAGTATATCAGCTACTCTATGTGGGATGGAAGCTGATGGTTACTAGAAGAAAGCATAGCATGCACGTATCTTGATGTACAATGCCAAATTGAACAGAAATTTAAATGTACATAGTACATGTAGATAGTACATGGAGATACTAGTATAGTTAATCTACAATGTCCCCTTTCCGTATTTTAATTGTATGAATGGTGAGTGAAAATTTTTCTCGCAGCAAGCCTTTTTGTCTTTTATAAAACTTTAAAACAGAAGTTAAAGGTACTTCTACCCTATCCCCCCCCCCCCTTTGGATTTTGAACATATGCGGATAAGGATTTTTTTTTTGTTTGACTATAGATTTCGGATCGGATAAGCCCACCCCCTTTCAAAAACGATGCTAGGTGCTTATTATGCATACTAAACCCATAGATTATAGCGACCATCTTTTTAGAACTGATCTGCCAAATACTAATTATGTTATAGCATGAGTCTATAAACGCTACATATTACGGTCATTGTTGAATTCAGTTTGATCGTATGCGTCTTTTTTGATACACAACGCTATAAATATATTCATTATTGTAACGTACACAATATCCTTACTTTTCATGAAAATGATGTTATAGAGGTTCGTCAGTTCAATTCTCCTTTTGGAATATCATCAAAAATAGACAGAGGATTAGGATATGATAGGCAATATTAAAGGAGTGATGAAATCAGATCAATAAAAGAGCTTGAAAACATTACAGAAAAATTACAACATAACTAACTATACTACTTTATGAATATTAACGATCAACGGAGACGTAAGACAGGTGTTCTGAAAACTAAAAAAATTTAAATTATCTTAAACAAGAAGGACAAAAAAGTCCAGATGAAAAAATCCAGATGTTAGCATCAGTTAAATTTTATATTTGGTGTTTCTTCCCGCGATTTTCCTTTAAAATTTTATTAGATATATATATATATATATATATATATATATATATATATATATATATATATATATATATATATATATATATATATATATATATATATATATATATGTATATATATATATATATGTACTCGTGTAAATATGCTGTAATAAATACAACAGGGATGTGTATATATCGGTGTCCGTACTCCGCGAAAAGTGTAATTTCGATATCATATAACATACACAAAAATACAACGCCTTATTTATAAAGCTACATATTTAATAATAACAAGACAATACCAGTCTGATACTTTAGAATGCTATTATGTCGTTTCTCCGTAGTATATCGGTCTGTGTCTCGTGATGGAGAGGAGTTTGTGCATATAGGTAATAACCAATTGAAATATTAAGCAAAAAGTTAAATCAAAGTACTGAAAGTACTGATAGACGGAGGAGGAAATTAAACTAATGAAAATTTATATGATTTTTTTTATTTAAGGAAAAACAGCGCGCTTACCGCTTATTATGTTAGAATATTCGCGAAGCGGTTTAGTATTATGGCAATCTAAGGTGGAATAACACACCTGGAAAAAATCACTCAAATTAACAGTAAATTATCTAATTATGAAAGATATGATAATAAACAAACTGTACAAATGTCAAATAAGCGAAAAATTTGCAGTTTTGGGATAAAAAATTTATATCTAAAAAATTCAATACATTAAGTAATAGCAAAAGCACCTGCCGGATTCGAACTCGGTATGTACGGATCACAACCCCGACAATCCACTTGACTATGTAGTAATTTACATGTTGCTTTCGATAAAATCCTTTTTTATAAAATGAAATGTCGTTTCGATGAGAGGTCATCCATTTTGTGACGATGTGTTATTCCACCTTAAGGTCGCAAGGATATTTTTCAGGTTGACATCAGAGTTAGGTAGATAATATTAAAATAATTAGTGTTGTTCTCTTATTTTAACTTTATAAGCTTGTTAAATTATATTACCACTAAAATGTGTTTATTCTTTACAAAAAAGGAAGGAGGAAATTATTTTGCACCACAAAATAACATGAGAAACTGTACATGTTATTAAATGCACACAACTCGAACTCGAAAAATACAATGCAAACTATTTATGTACACATTTCTTTTCTTGTGTATATTTAGTTTAAGTCGATATTATTTCCTGTGTATAGTGATTTGCAAACCCAAGGTAGAAAACGGCATATCCTAGAGGTTTCCACACCTGTTCAAGACAAAAGATAACCTCTAAATTGCAAACTACTTTGTCTAACTGTACGACACCCCCCCCCCCCCTTTCTATCTTGCAGAAGGGGTTTCTTGATTAATGAGTGTCGTCGATCCAGATATTCTCTTATTATGATCGTTATGAAGAGAGAGAGAGAGAGAGAGAGAGAGAGAGAGAGAGAGAGAGAGAGAGAGAGAGAGAGAGAGCGTTTTAGGCGTAATTTTACGTACATTCATTTGAAATATAATAATATTATATATTCATAAAATTAGTATCCACAAAACAATATAGTACATTGTGATTGAATCCAGCATGATGCACCACGTGTTCTTTCCAAGATAAGGGAAAAAAGTTCGTTTTAATAGATTTCATTTCAAGTAAGGAGAACAGAAGTATGCCTAACAATAAAGTATTCTACACTGTTTGTGATGTTGATTTCAAGTAAAGAGAAAGGAAGCATGCCTATCAATGAAGTATTCTACACTGTTTGTGATGTCTTGATTTCTAGCAAAGAGAAACAAAGTATGTCTAACAATGAAGTATATGTCTTCTGCACTGTTTGTGATGTCTGATTTCAAGTAAAGAGAAAGGAAGCATACTTAACAATGAAGTATTATACACTAAACATCTGTAAAGGGAAATTAATTGATAATATGCAAACGATATACGACAGAGACAAAGAAGCACACCATGTTTATTCATTTAATCGCATAATTATTCATCATTTTGTCCAACCGCTAGATGGTGCGTAAGGAATCCTCATTATTTGACGTCACGGGCAAGATAATCACAATACACGGAGGCTGTTAAACAGCCTCCGTTTAAAAAGCATAGTTAGGACAGGTGGTGCGCATGCGTCAATTATTAACAACTCTCTTCACAGCTACGGGGATTTTATTCAAAATCCCGTCTCTTCAGGAAAATTCCTGCTGTCTGTTTAGATCTAATGGTTTGTAAGGTGTTCTAGATCACTGTCAGACCGTCTGTTTTCATCGATCCATAAACTATTGTGTATAATTGTCTATAGTTCTTTGCATTGCCTTCGTGATAAGCTACTTTCACTTTCCCAATATGGCGGCAAATACAAAATCTGTGTTTTAAGATATTGCAGTTTATAACAATAATGGTCTCTTTTGCATTCATCATTTGGCTTTCAGCCTGTTTCATAAGCAAATATACTCATGATCAGCACTATCTTAGAGAATTTCAAGGTCCAAATCGTCTTGACATATTCCAACCCAGTCTACATTCAAGAAATTTTCTGAATATTTCCATTCCTAAAGCTTTAACAAACCGGACAGGGAGTGCCAATCAGTGTCTTACTAGGGCCAACAGAGCTAAGTGTATTACAACATGTAATTACTTGAGTCTTTTACTCATTGCTTTAGCATGTGATGTTGAACTGAACCCTGGTCCAGAATATCCATGTGGCATGTGTAACCAAGAGGTATCTTGGAGCCACCAAGGGGTCTGTTGTGATTCTTGTGATGCATGGTTTCATGCCTCCTGTCAGAATATAAACTCAACGGTTTATGAAGCCCTTAACAACACAAATTGTTCATGAATATGCTTTCAGTGTGGAATGCCTAACATCAGCAGTGGCATTTTCTCTTTTAATTACATAGAAACAGAAAATACCTATGCCCCCTTTAATCAAGAAGACTCTTAATCAAGTATGGACCTACCATCCGGTCGACAACAAATCACATCAACACATAAAAGGACAATCAAAAACAAGGTACCAGTAATAAGGATAATGTCAATAGAGGGTTAAAGACCTTGAACATCAATTGTAGGTCTATCTGTAATAAAAAAGTGAATTCAAAACTCTCATAGATACTGTCTCCCCTGATATCGTAGTAGGCACTGAATCATGACCGACACCTGATATAGCTGACAGTGAGGTATTTCCAGTAGACATGGGTTATACTGTGTTTCGTAGGGACAGAGTTACAACCAGAGGTTGAGGTGTATTTATACTAGTCCGTAAACAGTTTACAGCCTCCAGAGCCCCCGAGCTGGAAACTGACTGTGAGTTGTTGTGGGTCAGAGTTGTATTGCATGGTTGCAAAGCATTATATGTAGGTGCCTATTACAAACCAGAGGAAGCCGACGAACAGAGCTTAGTTGAGCTGAATATCTCCGACAAACAGAGCTTAGTTGAGCTAAATATCTCGCTATCCAAATTTTGCGCATACAGGTGGAACTATCTGGCTTATAGGCGACTTTAATATGCCAAAATATGATTGGGTTAGAAATAGTATTGACGCTATTTGTAGAAACACAAGCCTATATGAATACTTCATAGAGCTCATACAAGACAATAATCTACAACAAATGGTAGACTTTCCTACTAGAGGTGAAAATACTCTTGATTTGTACTTAACAAATCGCCCAACCCTGGTAAGTAAAGTAGCCCCCTTCCCTCTCCCAACTATGTGACATGAAAGTGAGTGACCATAACAGTACCCCTCCCCCAGCTAAGTATGCAAGTATCTCCATTACTGATGAATCCTCTCCATCAAGAATCCTGATGCCTGACATACAGGTGTGTACAAAGGGTATTGAGAAATTGTTTTAAAAAATCTGAAAACAGACAAAGCAGCTGGCCCTGACCAAATCTTTCCCATCTTACTGAAGGAACTGCACAATGAGGTAAGCCCAATAATTCTTTCAGCTCTCATATGACACAGGTATACTACCCAGAGAGTGGTGTACAGCAAAATGTAAGTCCTTTATTTAAGAAGGGGGACAGATCAAAACAACTGCAGACCAATATCCCTTACCTGTATACTGTGCAAAACTATGGAGCATATCATCGCATCCAACTTAGTAAGGCACTTTACACGGAACAACATCTTGTATGATCTCCAACATGGTTTTAGGGAGCGACGCAGTTGTGAAACCCAGCTGGTGATGCTGATAGATGAACTTGCTCGAAACATCCAAAATGGTAAACAAACCGACCTGATCCTGCTGAACTTCAGCAAAGCTTTTGATAAGGTCTCACACAATAAATTACTTTTTAAACTACATCAGTTTGGTGTTCGAGGCCGAAACCTAGCATGGATCAAGGGGTTCCTCAGTAATCGTTCCCAGCGGGTAGCAGTAGACGGCGAGTTCTCTACATCCATCCCTGTTACATCTGGGGTCCCACAAGGTTCAGTCCTTGGTCCCATTATTTTCCTTGCATATATAAACGACTTACCAGAGCAAGTGAAATCACAAGTCAGATTCTTCGCCGATGACACTGTCTTCTATATTACTTTAGATGGCAAGGGACGTCAGTCAATGCTCCAAGAGGACCTAAGGAAACTTGAGCACTGGGAGACCCTGTGGGTTATGGAAAGCAAACCCAAGTAAGGGCCAGGTTATCCATGTAACAACATCCAGAAACCCCATCCGTTCCAAATATATACTACATAGACAGGTGTTAAAAAATACCTCATCAGCTCGGTATCTGGGTGTTTATATATCGGATGACCTAAATTGGAGTATGCACACCAGCCGGGTTACAAATAAAGCCAACAGCACCCTTGGCTTTCTACGTAGAAATATTCCAACCAAGAACCAGCAGCTTCGGTCAGCAGCATACAAAGCTGTGGTACGCCCACAGCTTGAGTATGCTGTCAGCGTTTAGGACCCTCACTTGGCTACACATACGAATCAAATTGAGGCAGTACAGCGCATAGCAGCTAGGTAGGTGATGTCTGACTATAGCAGGACATCCAGTGTAACAAGTATGCCACATACCCTAGGTTGGAGAAGCCTACAGCTAAGGAGGGCTGATGCCAGACTTGTACTTATGTACAAGATCATTCATGGCTTTGTATAGCCATTCCCTCGGTTCAACTCGTCCCCCTGGTAGAATTACTCACTCAACTCACTCCTTTACTTTTCGGCAGATTCAAACCACAAAAAATGTTTACAAATATTTTTTCTTCCCTCTTACCATAGTCCAGGGGAACAGACTGCCGGACAGTGTTGTGTCACTTCCAGATGTTGATCATTTCAAACTGGAAATGGGCAAATTGAACCACCTCAGGCCTTAATTTTGCAAAAGTGCTTTTATGTCTTTTAATTGTAGATACTATTTATCTTATCTTTTATTTTCACTAAAACGTAATAATATTACTATCCCCGTTTTTTCAAAGTGCGTTATGAAGGCACATTACCATTTTTTAGCATCGAGACTCTTAACACACTTCGAAAAAATATGTATAAATCAAATTTGAAAAATTCCAATTGGTGCTTACCCCTTTCCTAATACTACCAGAGTATCAGCGACGACAAACTTAGGATAGCCTCCAAGAGGACATGCAGCCTCTATAATAACCGACTAGTGGTCGGCCTCCAAACAGGATTGGTCCTATGATTATCGATGTAGTAAGCCTCTCTCTCAAGGCAACCCACCTACCAAAATCGTACCTTAAATAAATAGTCTCGCAATTTCTCTGTCTCTTGAAATACTGCTAGGAAAAGAACGCTGCGACTGCGACGCGCTCTGTGGGTCAAGTGAAGGTAGATGTGAAAAATCAACCGAACAGCAAGATGATTGGATTATACGCGGGTCATGTGACAACTCTCCTCTGGTTGCGAGGCGACAATACAAACACTGTTGTCATGATTTAAGTTTACATAACATAAAACGTTACACTAACCACGCCTTCGATGACATGCGACCCACATGTAATTAAAATGTGAAAACTACCAAAGTAAGATTTATTTAGCATCAATACTCAAACTACAAATTTTCTAATCTTTGCAGCACTAACAGATATCTTTCTTAAGCCTTCAAAATGCATGTCAAATAATTTACATATCAAGCACAGCCTTCAAAATGCATGTCAAATAATTTACATATCAAGCACAAATTTTTCTTAGAAACAATTTTAGTATCAACATTTCCATCTCTGAACTTCTTAACAGCTTTTCTTCAATGGCTCTGTTTGAGTTTCGCAGTCCTTCCTGCTAACAAACGATTTTTCAACGTTTTTTCCATTCACTGTGACCTGTAAGGATTGGTCATCTTTTCTTATCTTCTTAGGGTGTGCAGGAGACAAGTCGACGTCCAAAGCATTCCGTTTATTAACTATTGGAAGCGAAGGCATTGTCGGCTTCCAAAACATTCATCCCTCAAGCTAACTTCCATCTTTGGTTTTCTCTTGAGAAACAGCTTTTTTATCACTCGTTGTAATGTCGTCATCGCTATTCTCATCTGAAATTTCTCTAATACGATCTCCCGGATTTTGTGCAATCTAATCATCTGAACCTCGCTGTTTTGTTGCCTTTTCACATCTACACCTTCCTAGCATCCAAGCTTGTTCAATTCCTCTATATTGTCTATTGGTTCCGAGTTTGCCACCAATGTCCCATTAAAAACATAAAGAACTCGAATGTTCTGACGAGTTCATCGCCCTCAATGGTGCAAATGTATCTTCAGTCACAAAAATTCCGGTCACGGAGACACAGTCAGACTCAAAATTTCTACAAATCCACACTCTGTGACATTATCAAACATGGGAGCTATAACGTTGCCCGCTGCAACAACCTAGCTACTTCGTAGTAAACAAAATTATTAGCCAGGGTCACCCTGCAACAGCTAATTCTTCCTTCCATATGCAGACCATAGCGTTTTCCTTTTATTTTTAATGACGATGTCTAGAGAACAGTCATAATCTTTCAGGAAATCAAGTCCCAACATACCATCAATACCTATTTCAGCAAAAGCAAACATTTGCGTGAAGCTCTCACTGCATAGTTAATGTCGTTAGACCATCGGTCTACTCTTAAGTGGTAGACCATTTGCAGTTGCTACTCAGCTTATTCCTGAAACAACAGAGTCGAAGACATCAGGCGCTAACATACTCAGGGTTGCTCCGGAATCTACCTTCCCATTTATAAAAACATGCCAGCTTCTTCAGCTTTGAAGGTTTCACCTGACCTTTCTGCTTGTAAGCTGTTTATAATGGTTTTATTAGATCTATTCCTTAAATCAGACAAACTATCCCTTGATCGACAACAGTCTGTATTCTTTGCTCTGTTTAACGATTTCGGGTATTTAAAACACTTAGCTTTGACATGTCCTTCCTGTTTACAATAATGAGAAACTACAGTATTTTTATGTTCGCCCCTGTTATGTAGATCAACCGTGCGGTGGTCAACGGAATGGCCTCTGTCTTGCTTCAGAATTGTTATTTCTTTTTGTAGGTCCAGTATTGCCTTGGTGAATACCGATATCGGGTCTAACGTTTCTTCTTCATCATTCTGTGTTGACCTTGCATAAGTTAGACTATTGTGCATTCGGTGGTAGAGGTCCTGACTAGAGTTGCAGGGTCCCAGGTTCGATTCCCAGTCCAGCTATATATTTTCAATGTGTTATATGCTCATCCCTCCTATATAACGTTATATAACGTACCTGTGTTTTGAGATGGGCCCTATAAAGAACTGATGGTGGATTAACTGCAAATACATTAGAGTTAATGTAAATTACATATGGATAAAAAATGAATAGGTTTGCTTATGTAGTTTTTACGCAAATAAAAATACCTAAAAATTACTAAAATAGCTGTTCCTTAGATGAGAATAGGCTTTACATTGAAAAAAAAAATGAGTTTCATCTTCAATTGCACCAGTTTTACAAGCATTACAATATCTTTCATTCCTGAATGTGGCATTAAATCTACCACTTTCTATTGCAAGTTTATGTGCACTTAATCTTATTCTACTAATAGAGGATCTCTCAGATCTTTTCCTGAGTATATCAACATAAGGACTTCTTTTTCTCATATATAATTTTTGAAAAAATTAAAGTTTTTCTGAACAAAAAATTGTTGATGATTGCTCTTGGATACATTGGCCAACGATTCTTTGCTTTATGTTTGGTAAAAAGTGTTGAACTGTGCTTTTATAATTACTAATGTTTGAGAATCCCAAATTATCTAGGATGCCATAAATTTTCTTAGTCCAGGAATTGGAATTGATTGTTCCCTGATATAATTTAAATGCCAAAGAATTAGACGTTATCAAGTGATTCCAATATTTAATGCTTGAGAATGAGATTTTAGACTAAAGTGGTAACCTGTTTAATTCTGCCAAACAACCAGCATTAGATGCTTTGCAATGTAATCCAAGTATATCTTTAAGAAATTTTAAATGAAAATTTTCGATAACTGAAATATCTTTCAATGAGAGATCCACTCCCCATATTTCACAACAATAAAGAAGTACAGGAAGTACAATATAATCAAAAAGTTTTTCTAAGAGCTTACATGGATTATCAATACCAATTATTTTGTTCATTTTAAAATATGCTTTTCTGGCCTTTTCAACAAACACAGATGTTGCTAAATTAAACCTCCCTTTACTTTTCAATACAATACCTAAATAACAGTTATTTGATACAACTTGCATAGTATCTCCATTGAAAGTGAAATTGATGCTTTAATGTTTACTATTTGAGTTAAAAATCATGATTTTAGATTTATCAACATTGACTCGTAATTTCCAATTTGAACAATAGTTATAAAGAATATCTAAACTAGTTTGTAAACCACTTTTGCTCTCTGATAAAATAACAATATCATCAGCATAAAGCAGACAGTTTACATTGAGATTATTTACATGTACAGGTTCACATTTTACATTTTGCTTCAAGTCACTGACAATACCATCAATAAATATATTGTAAAGTGTAGGGCTAAGAACATCCCCTTGTTTGACACCACATTCAGAGTTAAATAATTTACTTAACCCATCAGAAAATTTTATCCTACTGGTTGTGTTGCTGTAGATGAAAAAAGAATATTAAATAAGTTTTGAGAAATATTGGAGTTACGGAGCTTATAAAATATACCTTCTCTCCATACAGTAACGAATGCTTTTCTAAGGTCAATGAAAGCAGCATATACTTTTTTACTTTTATAATGGTCAATGATAGTTTTTATAGAGAACAAGAAGTCTGGTGTTCTACAGTTTTCTTTGAAGCCAATTTGATTTTCACTTATTAGTGACATAGACTTTACAAATTCAAGTAACCTAGTATGTATTATTCTATTTAAAAGTTTTCCAAGATTTGAGGTAATTGATATACCCCTGTAATTGCTAGGATCAAGCCTATTTCCAGATTTATATAACAAAACTAAATGACTCTCATTCCAGCTTTGAGGAAATGTACCAGAATTCAGTATAAAATTAAACAACTTTCCCAAAGAATTTAACATTAAATAACCTTCATATTTTATCATCTCTTTTGATACCATCTCTGTAGATGAGCTTTTCCCATTTTCCAGAGATTTTAAGGCAGTTTTTATTACATTTATGGTGATTCCTGGCTCAAGGAAATTGCTTTGGTGTAGTTTATTTTTCATAGCATGAAATTTTTTAATATATCTTTATGAAATTCATTAAGATTGTTGTCAGCTTTATTGAGTATTTTTAAAAATTGGTAAAATTCTTAAGAATTAACTTCACGAGACAAAACATGTCTAGTGATATAGATTTATCCAGTTTGTTCAATAATTCCCAAAATGATTTAGGATTATTAGGGTCTTCCGTTCCCGACGGAAGACCCCTTTGGTTTTTTTCGGTTTCTTTTTATTTATTATTATTCTGACTCCTTCCCGGTTTTATATTTCAAACATTTTTCATCCGATTCAATTAAATTTTCAGAGCTTTTGTAAAGTTACTGTACCTCAAAGATGATAAAGTTTTAGCATTTACGTCACTTCCGTTCAAATTTGACGGCCATTTTTAATTTTTTTAAAAAGTGATTTTGTCCGGAGGTAATCT
This sequence comes from Magallana gigas, assembly GCF_963853765.1. NCBI lineage: Eukaryota > Metazoa > Mollusca > Bivalvia > Ostreida > Ostreidae > Magallana > Magallana gigas. The sequence goes on from NC_088855.1 coordinate 48,000,875, forward strand.
CCATAAACTTTAAAGATATCGCTTTGAAATTTTTACTTATGATAGATGTATCAATTCTATGGTGTACTGGGGGGGGGGGGGGGGGTAGTTTTTTTCATCAATTTTGCTCAAAGCCGGAAGTAGTTCCAATTTTTGGAAATTTTCATTTTTTTTAAAACAAAATGAAACAATGCTACAGTGTTATAAAATTTGCCATGGTGAATTTAAATCTGAAATCTGTTTTAAAATCGGACGATGCATTGCAGAGATATTGGGGATTAAAAATCGATTTTCCGGAAATTTTGATTCCACGCTCTAGGTTTAAAAAATAGCGTAAAGTTCAAAGTGAAATTAACTCGTACCAAAAATAAATCGTTTTTTTTTTACTCATTCAATTTTTTTTGGTTAAGTCGTTCTGGAAATCGTTAAGGTTTTTGTTAATTCGTACTCAAAATCATTCGGATTTTGTTTAGTCGTACCAAGAATCATTCGTTTTTTTGTTTTTTTAAGTTACCCTTTTTATTGGTTTAAGAACTCTGCTTCTTTCAGGAACATCTAGCTTTACTCTCGACATTAACAGAAGACCCACTTTGCTCTAGTTGTTAATATTTTTGTAAATATCATTACAAATTGTGTTTCTATAATTTTGTTCCTCAAATTTACATAGTCTTCGATTTTGCTTTATATGTATAAAACATTTCCCTGTATTCACCATTGAATGGGTGTTTCTTTACAAGTTTTTCATAATTTTTAACTGTATTCCTGAGATCAGAACATGACTGTGAGAACCACGGTTTTTTCCTTGTTTTATGTTTGCCTATTGGTGTTTTCATAATAAATTTGGTTGACATTCTTGCACATTCAACAAGTATTGAGCTAAAGGCTTTTGAGATTGATTAACTATCAAGAAATTCATTATTCATAAATTCAGAAAATTTAATTTGAAATAAACTGCTTTGACTATTATTAGTGTATGATGCTATTGCATCGTTGTTCCACAGAAATTTTCCGGGAATAGGTTGTAAATTGTTTAATCTACCAGAGCAAGGTTCTGAGCAAAAACTGTCAAATATTGCACAACATATAGGCCGATGGTCTGAGGAGGATGTAAAATCTAAAACTTCAAAGAAACTTACTGAATTCAGAATATCCTTAGATACAAGACAATAATCAACAAGACTACAGCCGTTATATGTTATACAAGTTGGCTGACCAGTTAGGTCACCTGTTGTTCTACCAATTAAAATTCGTAAACCAAATTTCTTACAAAGGTTCAAAAGGCATTTGCCACTATTGTTAATATGTTTGTGGTCAAGATTATTTCTTGACATAATTCTATCTGGTTGATATAGAACATCATCAGAACTTGTGTGTTCAAAATCAAACATAACAAAATCAGGTTGGGTATTGGTGTACGCATTGAAGTCACCTTGTGTGATTAAATCACCATATTTACTATACTTCACTATATCACTTAGCAGAATTGAATATATGTCTTCAATGTTATTTACATTGCTGTTGGAGTATTTAGGAGAAATATAAACAACTCCAAGATAAATATCCCTGTGTAATCTAAAAAAAACTTTGATCAAGTTTGATCCATAAAATATCTGGATGATTATTACTTACTTGTTTAATACCATTTGTAATTGTTGTTTTAGCATAGATATAACCTGAAGCCTGAATAACGCCTAGCCCTTTTATGTTTTTTTCCTAAAACTTGAATGAATTAATTGGTGATTAGGAAATCCATTGAATTGGTTTGTTTCACCTGTCCAGGTTTCGACTAGACTAGCTATGTTAAATTTGAACAATTGCTTTTGAAAATGAGGGTCTTGGATTTTTTCATTTGATAGGCCTTCAACATTCCACATATCCAACTTCAGAAAATCTGCATTACATTGTTTGGAGTGTTTTGAATATTTTTTCATACTAAATTGAAATGAGAAGGGATACTGGAAAAATACACTTTTTGTAATAAGTATATGCATATCTTTGAGCAAATATTCTTTATGCTTGTTCCTGAAAAACCACAATTCATAGTGGATAGAGACATTTATTAAAGCATCATATACGATGTATTCAATAACTCATCAACAAAGTGATGAAATATCATAATTATATGGGAAAACTCAGTACATTATATGTAGTACAACAATCTGGATAACAACAATTCTTCAGCAATACCTTATAATGTTGACATTATACAGTAATCAGTTTTTCCTTACTTATAGTATACGTTAAGCTGATTTTTCATTATTCATCAATAATGAGGTAATTAAATTTTGAATACAAAAATTATACCAATATACAAAAACAAGGGTGTTAAAACCAACCCACAAAATTACAGACCAATCACTATACTAAGCTGTATTGAAAAACTTTTTACCTCCATTCTTAACGAACGACTGAATACATTTTCAGATGAATTTAACGTATTACATGAATACCAAACAGGTTTTAGAAAAGAATATTCAACCATTGATAATATTTTTACATTATATATTCTATTCGAACTTTTAAGAATGAAGAAGAAAAAGCTTTATCGTATGTTTGTAGATTTCGAAAAAGCGTTTGATAACGTATGGCGAAAAGCATTGTGGTTTAAACTATTATCCCATAATATTTGTGGCAAAATGTTTAATATTATTTTCAATATGTACAGTCATATTAAGTTAAGAATTGTTTATAATAATGAAACCTCTACTTTTTTTCATTGTGAAAACGGAATGAGGCAAGGTGAAAATATGTCAGCCTATTTATTCTCTATGTACCTTAATGATATACATGACTTTTTAAATGAGTCTGATGTTCAAGGTTTACCAACTATTACTGACACGTTAGAAAATATTTTTTTTCAAATTATTTGCTATATTATATATGCAGACGACACTGTACTGTTAGCTGAATCTCCCGAGGAATTGCAAAATGAGATAGATTGCCTTCATACTTATTGCATAAAATGGAACCTGAAAATGAATATCGATAAATCTAAAATAATAATATTTAGCAAAGGTAGGCAGAAAGAAAACGTACAGATAAAATATAACGATAAATCTATTGAAGTTTTTACTGATTTTAACTATTTGGGAATAGTATTTAGCAGAACAGGATCTTTTAAAATTGCAATACAGAAATTAGCCGAAATTAAGCTACAAAAGCATTATATGAAGTGTTAAAAAAGGGGAGATTTCATAACCTATCAGTACAGTGTCAACTACATTTATTTGACAAGATTGTCCAACGTATACTGTTATATGGATGTGAAGTCTGTGAAGTCTGGGGATTTTCAAATATTGCAATTATAGAAAGAATTCATCTCAAACTTTGTAAACTTCTACTCCATTTAAAACAATCAACTCCAGATTTCATGATATATGGTGAACTTGGTAGATACCCACTTGAAATTCAAATTAAAACTCGCATTATTTCTTATTGGTCCAAAATACTTACCGGAAATGATACAAAAAAGTTAATATATGATCTAGGAATTTGTATGAATCACAAAATTGGGGGGGGGGGGGGGGGGTCCCTTGGTAATGAAAACATCAAACATATTCTAAATAACTGCGGTTTATCTAAAATATGGGATTAATCAAACTACAATGTATACATAACTCACAATGGCTAAAGGCAAAAATAAAACTCACGTTGATAGACCAATTCAAACAAAATTGGCAAAATATTCTGCAATCATCCCCAAAAGCTCTAAATTATAGAATTTATAAGGAAGATTTACTATTTGAACATTATTTTGATACATTATCAAAAAAAGATGCAATTACTTTCTGTAGATTTCGAACATGTAATCACCATCTACCCATTGAAAGTGGACGTTGGGCAAATATTCCTAGACATGAAAGATTCTGTGCTCATTGCAATAAGTGCGAAATAGGAGATGAATTTCACTACATACTTAGCTGTAACTCGTTGCAACAAGAACGCAATTAATGCTTATCAAATATACATATAAAAATAATAAATGCTATTAGTTTTAAATTTATAATGGCAAGTACAAAACACTGTTCTTTGAGGAAATTATGTGCTTTTATTAGAAAAATAAATAAAAAATGCTCCCCAGGTTAAAGCCCCCATACTTCACATTTGTATTAACGAGTCAGAGTTGTAGACGTTAAGATCTCGGTTCAAGCTGAAGTTTTAAAGGTTCCCAACAAGGTATGGATACATTTAACTGAAGAGCAGAGACAGAGACGTCTTTTCAGACTTTTGAATTTTCTATTACCTACAGCATCTATCACCTCATCCGAAGGGAGTCTGAAAATTCCAAAAGTGTCTAATATAGCCAAAAAGCCAGTACAAACAAAAAGAGTGAAGTCATGCAAGACAAAAATGGTAACGAAGAAAATGAGAGTAGAATAGAAAAGAGTATAAACAAAAAGAAGTTGAGAAGATACCCCCCCCCCCCCCAAAATGGACCCTGAAGTAGAACCACGTCCACGTCGTGAGGTCATTATGAATGGCCAGGAGTACTACAATTAAATTAACTAATTTAAATTTCTGACTTACATAGTAGCAAAGATTCTTAAATTTACATAAAAAAAAGAATAAAGATGGAGCCCCCCCCCCTTTTATGGGACCATGTAAAATTTTGAATTGAAAATACGGAAATAATCGTGAAAATGAAGTTAAAAGTATAATACCCCCCCCCCCCCCACACACACACACACACGGTTTAAGGTTTTCAGGATTTTGGAAAGAAACCATATCTATCAAATATAACAAATAATATACAACATCCCCCCCAAAAAGTACACACAAAAAAATAAATAAAAAAAATAAAAAATCATTTACCCCCCCCCCCCAAAAAAAAAATCGAAAATACCCCCCCCCCCCCAATAAAAATAAATAAATTAAAAACACCAAAAACAAAATATGGACCCTGAAGTAGAACCACGTCCACGTCGTGGGGTCTGGAAACATTCATATTTTGAATGACCAAGAGTTCTACGATTTTTGAGATTTCCTTTTTAAAACATGATCGGGATCGATATTCTGAAAATATAGAAACGATCCTTAACAGAGCAAAAATTCTTTATAATAAATTCATATCCATTTTTTAAAAATTCGTTTGATAAAGAATTACTAAAAAAATGTATCTTTACTGAAATACATACAAATAAATGATTTACACTCACTATTTAAAAAAAACCGCTAGAGTTCTCTAAAGTTCTCTAGAGTTCTCTGTTTAGTAGTACCCCTAAAACTCCCCTTCCGTATTCATGACGTCCGTTAAACTATTTCACTCATAGATCAAATCCTCGTTAAAGATCTGTGAAGGTTCGATGACCTGATAAAATGACATCGAGCTCTAAAATACCAAAAGAATTAAAAGGTAAGCCAATATTGATGAAAAAGAGAAACCGAATGCTGTCAATGTAAAAATGTAAACATTGGCCTGGCCCTTCTTCTTTGGAGGAGAAACAGCTGACAAATGAAAATCGTTTTGTTATGACTAACAATAGGCTGTTTACCGGAAAAGTATCGGATAGTAGCTTCCGAAAAGAAAAAAAAAATACACATATGTAAGAAGACACTTGTGGCAATTCTTTAGACAAGCAATTTTAATTGCTATATTTTGTGTATGGTTGTTTTAGGACCTTCACATGTTATGTTTAAGTGTCCCATTAAACAGATCAGGAAAACAGCTTATATATTATTATAATGTGATATACATGGTATAGACAACAAGGATGTAGAGCATAAGTTACATGAAAATTCCTGTAAGAATTGCACTTTTTGTATGGTTATTCATTTTGAAAGATAGTTTGATGATTTTGCTGGATAGAATCAGGGATCATTAATTATATTATGGAGCCTGTTAATCCTGTTGCTCCACCTAGAAAGAAGAGAACATCACAAGTTGTTGAGTATGGGTATCGTTCGTCTAAGAATGCATCTACCGTTATGGTTGAAAGTTCAAGTGAAAAACAGCCCAAACCTCGTAAATCTGTGTCTTCATCAGTGTTTGACTTGGATGCATTTTCAGGTACAAGTATTGCATATAAATTAAAAGTGAAATGAGTATAAAAAGGTTTGAAATAAAAAGGTGTTTTATGTTTTACTAGTATTATTTAAAATTCTTATTTAAAAACTATCAAACACTTATGTTTTTTTTTCTATGTTTGAGTTTCTCTTCCGTGCTCTAGCTTGTATATATAAATAGATGATCAGTTGATTAAGGAAGTGTGAGTTGATGGCAAGACCCTTTTAATGAGCAATACTTCATGTTATTAGTTTTGAGTGTAATAATTTATGCTAGTGGGATTTGAAATTTTTTAGAGGGAGCCTGGTTTGATTTTGAGAAACTAGAATTTAGCTTTTTATAATACACATATTTTTCATTATTAATTTTAAGGACTCATTCTCGTGATGATTGATTTGATAATTGCTGTTGCATTTTTTTTTAGCAAGTACAATATTGCATCCAATTAAGACCAAATGTCATATATTCTCAGAGTACTTGAGTATTTTGCTGAACACAACAATCATAAGACATAATGTCCCAACTGGGAGCTTCATGTCTACTATTATTGTCAAAGCTATAGCTATAGCTGGCAAAAGAATGATTACTATTGTTATAAATTTTATTCTTTCATAAAAAGTTCCGTGCTTGATTATTCTTTTCACTCTTCACATTTCATAGTTCTTTAAATATAAATATGGTTTTTCAATTTTCACTGATCAGTGCAAACAAGTTATTGTCCTTCAGTAGCTAACCACTGGTAGGTAGATGCAGAAAAAAATTCTTTTGAAGAAAATGGAGACTATCATTTGTAATTATTTGTTCCTTGAATCAATATTGGATTTAGTTCCTCAGGTGAGCTTTATGGCCTTTGGGGATATTGTTTAAATGTCATAATAGTTTTACGCCTGTGCAAAAGAACTTTGTATGATCTACACAACTAAGAGACATAAATGAGTGATACAAATTCAAAAAGATTTTGATATGTCACATGTCATCTTAATTCAGTTCTTGTCTTTAGAAAGTAGTGCTTTGGCTGTTATTTTAGTGGTTTTATTATTAATGTTTGGATTGCAGGCTCCTTGTTTCCCAAATACTGGATTAATTGGTTTGGTGAGGAGCTGGTGTTTTGTATATCTTATTTTAAGGATTTTTAACTAATGTATGACAACGTAGCTTGTTGTTAACATTTTACATGGATTCGGCTAATGTGAGAAGTGGGTATCAATTGCATAACCAGAAATCAGTAACCTTGTTTTTCTACATATCAGTGCAGTTATACTATTGATTGATCAGCAAGCTAGATGAAAGTAATGGAGCGATAATGAGAAGATTAAACATTGAAATTATTACCTGATTAACTAATTAAATGCTTCATGAGTCCTTAAGGGAGAAATATATCAAATATATGAACTTTCCAGAGTTTCAAATTTCAAGCTGCATTGATTTTATCTCCCAGATCTGTTGTGATCTACACTGTTTTATGTAAGGGGGGGCAGTTACTTTGTCATTATGGAACATTAATGATGGATGATTATTATTAGCTTAATTGATTTTCCATAAATAATAAACATAGTGCATGTATATGCCTTTCATGTCTTATCCATCAAAGACTCAATGAGTTTATCTAATTACCTAATACCCATGAATTTTTCACTCAATTTTTTTTTATGTCACCAAATTGTCTCTTTTACTCATTGTTTAGATTCTTATATATACTGAATTGTCATTGTCAATCTTCAGTTCGGAGGCCTGACGCATTACCGGCCACTTCCGTCTGTGACCCTTATTTGTTTGTTATTGGTCATCTTTTAAACTCAATTGATAATAAATACGGAATCCTTCATCATGTTCATCACTTCGTTCTGTTTCTCTGGAATTGCATATTGGTGGACCCTTGGAAATACGGCATATCTAACCTTCGTGTTTTTACCTTAAGGCCCGCAGCTTGACGCAACCTTATTTCTTGTACCCTCTTCGCCAACATTCCCTCACCCCGTTTGTACTGCACATGACAGATGCAGTTCCAGACGAAATCCCTTAGTACTGTACAAATCTACGCAGCCACAATTAAACTATTATAAACTTTTAATATAACACATATATACTGCCCTTTACTTCTGGTAAATTTTGTCATTGACAAAGATTGTACAAAGAGTATAACAATGAACTTAGATTTAAGCATTTGGTAATTTTCTTTTTCAGTTGAAAATTTAAGGTAGAATTCCATATTTCTGCTCATTCCATATCTGTAGTAACTGTGTTATTTAATATCAATTTCATTAATTTCAAGTTGAATGTCTACTAAAGTTTTACTTTAATTGATTCTCTGATCTAGCTTCTCTGCCTATCTGATTATCTGTTAAAGAATCAAAATTTCCCCAGACTGAGCAAGCTTAATAAGAATTAAGTTTTCCTTCCTCTTTCAAATTTAAACTGTCTACGTTATGTATAGGAAATTTGACCCACTGTAAAAAGAAAATATCTTGCAGTAGGTATAGTGCATATGATTTTGCATGGATGAATGCACAGATGTTGAAATATAAAGGTTAGATATATAATGATCTTAAAATACTGTTTTATTTTAGTTTAGCATTATTCTTTATCTTTGAAATTGTTTGTTTTAGATAGCATCAGGGAGGTTCTGGGCAAGAATGTGACCCTGTATCAGAAGTTTTTACTGAAACAGGAAGTAAGGCCGGACAAGTTTGAAAAGCGGGTCATAGTAAGTAAAGAGCTCCAACCAGTAACTAACAGTACCAGTCATAGTCTGTACAACAGTACCTGTCATAGTCCGTACATAGCTGGAACCAGTATTCAGCATTATTTTATGTGCCAAATATTTTTACCTACCATATATTTTATAAGATTCATATATTGATGTCTTAACTGGCACTGATTGACAAAAAATGAAAAATTGAGATCTGTTTGATTTTATACATGGTCAAATACATGTAGTACTATCTAAGCTGACTACTGGGTACTGCACATGACCTTTTAAACCTCCAATATACTTTTATAATGCTTTTTGAACTTTCATATTGCAGTGTGAAAAGCATTACAAATGCAGGCTTTAGTTTAGATATACAGATAAATAATAAAGCTTACTTGCATGGGCCTACCAAGTGAATTTGTCCTAGCTGTCATAGAGCATAGGATGTTGTCCATGTCTTGTTGTTATCTCTAAATAGACTTTTATTCCAAATTCTGTATTTTAAAGAAAGTAACGAACTATACAAATCTACTTTATTTTTCAGTAGGTTTATCTAATATTTCCTCCTAAATGAAATTGACTATTTTTCAATTTTTTAAGAGTAAACAAAAACTGTTTGTTGAGATTAAAATGTCCCTGGTCTACCAGGAAGAAGAAAAAAACCCACAAATTAAATATTGCTGAAGTTTCTTATCAGTTCAGAAATAAATATATATAAATATATATAGGCCAGTTTTCATTAATTTTCATGCATGATAAATACCAATTTATTTATAACAGTGGAATTTTAATTTTAATATGATGTATGTACTTTACAAGTATTTATTTACATGTATTAGTTTCAAGACGTGTGTAAAATTGCTGTACTACTTCGCAAGTTTCAACTAACTTATACCAACTCCAGAACAAGAAGGTGGATTTAGTGCCCCTTCATGTTCATTTACATGTGTCAAATAGCGTAGTACGTAATTGAGACTTAATTTAGAAAGCATTTTTTCCATTTTGTCTGTAAAGTTACATTAAGTACTCCCAAATTTATGTTAAATACAATTAGTTTCATTCAAACATTTTGACATTTTCCACAAGAGGAAAAAATTCTGCAAAAACATGCAAGCTGTCATCTCCTATAAAATACCATATTATTCCTATTAAGCACCCTTGCCCCTATAAGCCCCCTTCCAGTTTATTTCAATTGTCATAAAATAAGGGTGCCTTATGGTACAGTTTTTTGCTTTCATGAGTGTTGCTGGTCCCCCAAAAAGTCCCCATATATCTAAATCATACAAATGTCTGTATTTCTCGTAATGTTCCCCAAGACACGAAACTAAATTCAGCCATTATGAAAAGAAAGTGAAAACAAAACTATGGTAGTTGGGTAATTTGTACATAAGGTAGAAGCGTTAGTGTTAAAAAATCAAAGAATATTATATGCACGACTTAATAAATATGTCCTGAAAGTAAAAGTGACCTTTCAGTTGTGTATGAATCAAACATATTTGGACTTTTTTTTTGGTAGAATTAATTTAATAAATATGACTTGAGTGGAATATCTTATTATGAAGGAAATTATAACAATCATGATGGAGTTTTCCAAATTTAAATATCTTTTTATCAAACATTCTTAAGTAACAACATATCACAGAGAATAGTTTTATACAAATGCCAAATAAACGCCCCTATTGCATTTTTCTAAGTGCCCAGGGCACTAATAAAGGATAATACGGTACTCATTATGTTTTCAATGTTAAGCCTATACAATATGTATACTCTGTCCCAAGATATTTATGCAGCACATTTTCCTAAATTATTTGATATTCATAAATACCCCAGGGTTCATTCAATATTTATTATATGGTATTGAATAAATATCCCTAAGTATTTTTTGATTGAAATACCCTCACAATCTTAATTGTCAGATTTCAACATATGGCTAAAAATCAAAAGTGTATGCATGGGATTTGTAAAATGGGGGAAGATAACTGTATATATGAAAAAAGAGAACTTTGGGGAAAAATAAATTTATAGTGAAACAACCAATATTTTAATCAGTATTTCTCAGGAAATAATCTAATGGTATAGATTATATACAGATTTTTTTGATATTGGAATATTTTTTGGTCCAGTGTTCAGGTGAGCATTGTGACCCTTTCTCCTTTTGCCCATGTGGTGTCATGGGGGGTCGAATGAGAAGATCAACACAGTAAATAAGATTGGTTATATAAAAGGTACATGTATTCTGAGTACCATACATGTATTAATTAGTGCTCTCTCTCTCTTTTTTTTTTTAATTTTACGTTGAATGTACTACAAAAGTCTGTAAAGATTACCAGGTATATAGGTGGTGATTTTCGTTCATTTTCAGTTTTATTGGTGTTTGATACATCCTCTAGGATATGGAATTTATGCTTGATAGATACAGTGGCATCTCTGCATTTTACGACTAAGTTTACCATTAGAGTATATACACTGTATGCCTTAGGTTAAAAGCACTGTATACATATACTGGTATGTTGTAATCAAAATATAAGCACAACAGATGTGGGATATCATATGAGGGAGCTAAATGCTGGCATTTGCTGGTTTGATTTCTCTCTCTAATCAATGAGGCTGATCTGTTTATAATTATGTATCTATTTTGTCAGGTTTATTCTTATGCATGTTAATCAGTACATAAACGAGGGTTGTTAAAAAAGTTCACCGACAGGTTTGATTGTGAGCGGACTATTCGCATGATACCAGCAAAACTTTTCATATTTAATCTTGATGTATTTTCTAAGAAATATGTAAAGATTTGTTTATTTCAAATAAACCATAAAAAATATGCAGATTAATTATTTTGTTTAGATATGCTTCATGGAGCATATATGTTTTTAATTGTTTAATATTTTGTACGCATTTTTTCTTAATAAGAAAATGTACAGTTTAAGTGCATAAAAATATAAACAAACAGTATTTCACAAGAGATCACAATAAGTTATGAAAGTCATTTTGTGAAAGTTTCAATTAAATTGAAGAATTTATGACCATTTTATCGCTGAATATGGACGACCAACGCTAGAAAAATGAGTCAAAAACGTTAACGTAAATGGACACTTTGGCGCACAGGTCGTCATTAAATTTTGTGTGCAAGCAAAAAATCTCCGATGGAGACCAAAAGGTTCTTATATGCTGCTATTTTTATAGGACAAAGGTTTACAATTGGTATCACAATTGGAATTTGAGGTCTGAAAATGGAAATACTGTTATCTTGAGCACTTGAAGCACCCCAACCCCCCATACAGCCCGGATATTGCACCTATGGATTTTGTTTTATTTCCTTATCTAAAGTCGAAACTGTGTGGACAGAGATTTTCGAGCCTAAATGATCTATGATTTAATTGACAAAAAGACAATATACAAAAATTTGACAAATAATGGTGTGAACGTGCATTTTATAAATAGGTTAATGGCATGAAAAGTGTGTGAACTATAAGATGTTTACTTTGAAAAAGAGTGACAGGTTTAAATTGCCTTTCAGTAGTTTGACGTCATCTAATGTTGTGGAAATATGGAATGGTGGTACGTAAATCCAATTCGTGCATAATAAAAATCGCTGTTTCCTTTGAAACAACTTCATGCAAAATCATATGATTTTTTGCATAGTTATTTTTAATTGTTAATCATTTAATAAAACATACGTCATCCTACAAAGTACACAGTAATTTTGCCGAAAATCACTTTGTCCATGAACGTTTCTAACAACCCTTGTATATGTACTTTAGATATAAGTATTGATCGTCTCTAATCTCTACTTGATGCAATAAGAAATGATTCTGATTACAATATAAAGTACCTCCAGAACAATATGTAAATGTCATTGATCTAGCAGTGCTTCTTTGCAAGCAAGATTTATGGTATGCTTAAATGTGAATTTCTGTATTAGAGATAAAGATCAAAACTGTCTAATTGTTTAATTGAGATGAAGATATTTTGAATAGAGCATTTACATGTTCTGGGTAATATCTTATGAGAGTTTTATATTTAGTTTCACACTAAATGGAGAACAGCATGCACTTTCATGGCATTAAACTGAACATGGATGCATAATTGGTGCAAACAGCAAAATTTTTAGGGATTTGATACCAAGACAGTTTCTTCCTCCCTATTGATGTATTTCAATTAGCTGATGGCTCTAGAAATGCAGAGACACTATAAGAGAATCCATTGCTCGGACCGGATCAATAGAATAAGCTGCTTTACATCTTTTTGTGACTTAAGAATATAATTGCACAATAATATCTCATGTTAAAATGATAGGCACTATGAAATCAGAGGACCATTTTGTGACTGGGGCAGGGAGGGTTTAATGGTATTGCCTGCATGGAGTCAGTCGTGATACTCTTACACACTTCATTTATTTCCTGCAAGTTTGCATTTTAAGCAGAGTATTGGTTTTGACAGTTCACGTACCAGGACAAACTTTCTGTTGATCCGTTAGTGTTATATCCTGTTCTCGTACCACACTACACCTGCATGAACATTATATTACAACCATTTTGATTTGATTAATTTCACTATAAGTATGTTCTGGTTATTTTTTTTTAATGGAAATATTTTCATTTGTTCTGATTGAATAATGAAGCCGAAGAGTTTTCAGTTTAATTGCAATATAATGATCTGCATTCAAACAGCCAACATGCCATCATTTGTTTATAAAACACACACCCCCCCCCCCTCCCCAAAAAAATAAAAAATAAAGTGGTTTAGATCAAAGCAACAATGTGTCTTACAATTCTCTATTTTATTCTTTTATTACCTTTTTTATTTATCTTAAACTAAATTTCCAAAATTCTTAAAATATAATTTCAAATTGTTGTGTTGCATGGATAATCTAGTTGAAGAGAGAAAGACATATATCTTCCTTATTTTACTGTACACAGCATATCATATTTTATCAAACAGAACATGTATTTGAAGATGTATATTTGAGGAAGTACATGTGCAAGGGAAACATTATGATTTGTTGTCATTTTATTCATTTCACATTAGAATTTCTCTTCCTGTTTGAAATGATAATTTGTTAGGTAAATAAATGTACAGTCATATCTTTGAGTGATTAAGTATATATATATATATGTATTATATTTTTCATGTATTACATTTTTATACAGCAGTTACTTAGATATCTTTGAAGGTTTTAAAAGGTCACAAATTACATGTATATGACTAGACTATGAAACATATGTTAACATTAGAACAGTTTGAATAGGTCTAGGTAGCTGTGGTACACTATCATGCTATTTACAAGTTTACATTTATTAACGATACATTTTTCATTGTACATTTATTTTCATTCTATGATTGATTAATTCCTAGCTCTCTGATTAGCTCATATCCAACTATCTCGAAAAAGGTTATATTCACCTGCACATGACCTTGGAGGTCAAAATAACATTTGATTTTCTATACATTGGACTAAAAATAGATCATTGAATGAAACATTGCATTTCTCAATTTGTTCGGCTATGGCTTCAAACTAAAATGTTGCTTGATAACACTGTCTGTATCAATTCGACGCTGAATCATAAATAAAATAATTATTGCTATTTTTTTTATCAATTCGATGATTTAGCTACCTTTGAAGTACAATATTCACCTCGCCTATGACTCTGTGAATATTGTACTTCGAAGGTAGCTAAATCATCGTATTGACCTCAAAAACAGCAATAATTGTATAAAAACTCATGTTACATTGTATTAATATTGGAAATTCATATAGTTTATTTAACCATGCAAACCAAAAGTTATCTGTTTATACCTCATGAAACTTTAATCTTATAGAACTTAAAATTGATATGGGACAGGATTTGGGTGTTGCAAATTTTGTAATGGACAATCAGATATGACATGTAACACATGTTGATTTGTATCTTAGCTTTTGGAAAGCATTGTTCTTGAGTAATACTGCGCTGTACGTAATTATTGTGATTGTTATTGCAGGGTCTGACAGGATGCAGAGTTTTTGTTTTCCTCGCCAAGACCCCTACAAAGGTGAGAAAAAAGCTTATTGGTGATCGGTTGCAGCACTTGGTAATCAGTGGGTACCACCCCCTGATAAATTTGTGGCATTTTCAAAATTAACCCATGAGAGCATGCATTGTGTAGGAAAATAATTGGTTTGAAAAGGGAATTGCGTATCCTCTAAATTAATTGCTTAGTTGCAGAGAAATTGTGATATGTTTCTACTATAATTATTCTTCTGGGCTTATATTTCAGCCCATCAGTGAAATTAATGACTGGTCTGAATGTCATATTAATTATTTGATTAATTTTTAATGAATTTTCTGTGATATTATTATTTTCAGAGAAACCAAGCAATATGATGTATAATTGTACATAGACATACTTTTGGTGCATTAGAAATTGACACTATTCTTGGAAGATGGATGAAATCCCCCCCCCCCCCCCCCCAATTTAATCTGTCAATATTTCAATGACATACATATGTATGCAATATGACCAAACATTTGCAATTACTTTGAAATATAAAAGCACCGTTTTTTTCAGGTTAGTTTATAAAGAGTTATTTTACTATTCCTGACCCCAAAACTACTTGATACTCTGAATATATATTTTATGCTTTAAATTTCGAATTTTCTAATTATGTGGATTACCATTATTTATGCCTAGGTCACATTTAATTATGCTGATGCCCGATGAACAGAATTCCCTCATATTCCAAATACTGAAATTACAACCAAAATCTATTTATTGATATGAATCCTTATCATATATTTCATGAAGTTCTTACATAATATTAGAAACCTCCATAAAATCAACTTGTGAAGTAATAAAACATTAGATAACTCAATATTTTTCCTAATGAAATATGAATTCCTTCAAACAGCACAATTTTGCAATGTAAAGTTCAGTTAACACTTTGCTTTGAGTATAATATCCCTTTACAACTTCAACCCAAAGGTTAAAGTGACCAACTACACCTTGAAATAATTTCTCAAATCAGCTGAAAATTACTTTATTATTATAGATAGCATGATGCATCAGAAGTATTTATCAAATACCAGTAGGCAAAAAATATGCAATTTTGAAGAAGAAAAAATATACCGTGATTTTCTAAAATCTAATTCTAATCAGTAGATATGAACAAAAGCCCCTTGGGTTCACAACCTTGATACTTCAACAACTGTACGATGATGATATTCAACTTAATAGATTAATACAAACAATTTTGAAACAAACAGAAAGTATTAATCTTGATGTAATGAAGTACCTTAAAAGGCAAAAGAAGAAAATTCTTCTTTGTGATGTGTACCAAACATTTGAGCAACTTAAAAAAGGTTTAAGTGGGTACATTGTCTTATTTTTTGGGGTGCGGCTTATTCAAATTTCTGTGTAACCCTACAGCTGAATTATGTCTAAATTAGAATTTACGAATTTCCTTTACTTTTATTTCATGAACAAACTGCAATATGTTCACATTTACACTGTATATTATACAACTTGTGTATATCTGGATGAATGGTCATGGACAGTTTAGCTAGACTATTCAAACCTTATTTAAAAGAAGAGTTCGATTGGTTTGCAAATTCAGGAATATTTTCATTTGAAATTGAATTTCAAAGCTAAAACATTTAGGTATTTTCTTTAGTTAAAAAAGTTTATGGCTAAAAAAGTCATATTTATAATTTCCGGTGTGTCAAGTGTTTGTTGATTTTCTAATCTGCATATTAGGGTCCTTTACACCTTTGAGAAAATTTTGACGTACAAGCCCGAAATTCTAAATATTCCTTAAAGATATGGATCTCTAGAAAGTGTTTGGCTTGAAAGTTACAGAAAAAGGTTCAATTTTGGGGGTGGGGGGAATCAACTTTTAAAAATGTATTGCTATTCATAGAGACAAAAGTCATACAGTATTTGAACTCGTCACCCAGAACTCTGTTAATGGAATGAAGCTATACCCATTGTTCTTTGGAGACGGAAACCCAAGTATTGGGATGAAAACAGTTTCACAATCCAAAGTTGAAACCATGTTGTGATGTACTGTCGTAAAAAGTAGGAAGTCACGGGGTGTCAAGGACCCTTAAATAGATATATAGGTCAGATGGACCAAGTGTTCTCTTATTCGTTGAGTTTTACCTAATTATAAATTGTCCTATCAAATTGTTGTACGAATTAATTATATGAGCTGCATTTGCTGTTAAAAATGGATTGTAATATGGCAGGTGCTTTACACATGATATGAGATTTTCTTCCATATATTGAGTTTGGTTACATCTACAAATGATGTACATGATGTGTTTGTATAAAAGAGGAATGTGTAGGATACCACAGTAACCCGTTCTTAGACTTCTCTGGAGATAATGGTTATTTGTTTTCTGGACAGATTTCATGCAATTAAGTGATCCAAAGGTCAGATTGTAATTAAGACAAGTCTTAAGGTCATTTATTTTATTTGAGACCAAGGTCCTTGAAAGATAAACTTTAAATTCATTACATCGATTAAGATAAAGGATTGTTTTAAGTTTAACAAGTGGCTTCCTGTGAAAAGGGATATCCTACCAGGTGTATGAATTTCCCTCTGAGCAGGAAGCTAGCTCAGGAGAGAGGGAGAGAGGGAGGAATAGAGGTAATGTTCTTATAAACAAAAGACTTAAATTACAACATTTCGAAGTACAGGTATTTTATTTAGAGTAGTGTTTTGTGATATTAATATATTTAGATTGATGTGCATTTGTAAGTGAGGTATTGGTAATAATAGTTGCATAATATCCTAAGCATGCTAGGGATGGATGACAAACAAACATGAGTAAACACATCTAATTTGAAAAATGCGTGGCTCTGTCAATATGATGCAGTAAGTGATGCAATAGCATGCAGGGAATATTTGCTATACGTCAAAGCTGGTTTAGTCAGATTTTGTGAATACTAATGTCTTGATGCAGTACAATACACAGAATGCAATGCATCTTCTGCACTATTAATAGTAGAAGACCTTTCCAAATTTAATCATTTTTCCACTGAAGTTTAAATACCTCTATTCCAATTGAGAGAACGATTAAGTTCAACGGAGACATTAACAGTACTGTTATTATTAAAACGTACATTATTCAAAAAATTTGAGCATATTTTCAAACAATACCACAAATCTTGATGGTATACACTTTTTTATCCAGCAAATTGTATAAATACAAGCATTGATTAACAAATTGTCCGATAGACCTTAGGTATTTACATATACCGGTATATAGTTCCCTATCAGTGAAACAAACTTCAAAGGGTAAAGGTTTTCTCACTGCCTGCTTTCTCTCAGTGTCTCCTTTTGGTTCCACATTTTTTTTATTCTTGTTATTGCAAATTTGTCTGAAAAAATTGAACTGTACTGGTTTGTGACATGCTGTTTAATTGAGTTACACTTTTGTCATGTCTAATAAACAGGTGGTAGCTACAGAGTATCCTCATCAGAGATAGCTGCTTCCTGATAGGGGACATGTTTTATTGTGTTTGCGATACACCCAGAATTTCTGTTTTCTGATAATTCCTATGACTCAGGATTATATTTCTGTGCCTAAGGAGTCATTTTTAATGCTAGAAGATTTATTCTTTTGACTGTGTCAGGGGGAAATATACAACAGCTTCCTAAGTCACTTAGGTGACATTTAGTGGCATTCTTAGATGTTTACAGAAATGCAGATATCGATATGCACTTTATTACAAATGCCAGTATTATTTATTCTTCATTATTGGCTAATGAAACTACAAGAAGAAAAAAAACATTTTTTTTCAATGTCCTTTTAGATGTTCAAAACCCACAAAAAGTTTACTGATGATTGTTGTTTGTGATTTGTTTTATCAATTTTTTGTAGAAACCAACATGTTTCTGCATGGTGTCAGATAGGTCTTTCACTATGATTCACATCCTTTTTTTTTTTTTACAGTTAATTAACAATTCCACTAATTAATTTGAAGCATTTACCACATTTTTTTAAATTGAGCAATTAGTGTTAGACATAAAATTCAGTAATGAAGGTTGTGATATACGTGTTGGAAGCACTTCTTTTGAATTGCTCTGAAAATTCATAAGACATTTGTTTATTATTTTCATTGCCCACGCATTCTATGATTTGTTCATTTAAGAGTTTGTCACTTGCTTAGTGGGTTTGATTCATAAAAAGATTTCCTTTTCCTTTTTAATCATGATATGATAAATTGAAGAAAAAAAATTTAGTAGGATTTACTTTCATCATGTAAGATTTCTTTAGTAATACAGTTTACTGGCGGCTACTGTATACTTATCGTCAGAAACCCACGTCCAATCTCGCAGTTGCCTACTGATCTTTGGCCAACTCATTGAACTCTTCTCATTCTTATGACTAATTCATGCTCTGTTCCGATTAGCTCCTTCACACTTTCATGGAGGAAATCTCACAAATCCCTTTTATATTTACGCATGCATCCATCAACAATGGCATGTTTTCTTAAATTACATGATGGTCATTTTCATACCTTTAAAAACTGAAGAGTTTTGCTTTCTTATTGGTGAATTTAGAATTGTAATGAATATTCATGAGAACAAGAAGAGTTTAATGAGTTGGCCTACGGTCATTAAGTGTATGCGAGACTGGCCATGGGTTCCGGATGCTGTATTTTGTATATTCCTTAACATCAAAGGATGTCATGTACGTTGTAGTTGATTTTCGGAGAAAGAGTCTGTAAAAAAGTAAAGGATAGGAAAAATGTAAAATGAGGACTTTTATTAGAACATTAATTTCTGACGCTATTAATGTACCTGGTTAACCAGGTACAGCATCCTTGTCAGAATCCTTATTTACATTAGCTTTCATTGATAATCCATATTATTAGGTAATATTATTCCTTTACAGAATCCTTATTTGAGTGAACAAAGTTGATCGATTTAGTGCAGCTTCATTAAACATAAAATTATCACGACAAGGTGCTGCTGTTGTGTATGAATACCGGCCCACACCCAATGGTGTGAAATTATTTTTTGATTTGAGAAAAAGCCTTTGGTTCATTGGGTTATCAAATAATTGAAAATATTATGTGTAATGCCATTCATGGTTTGCATTGGAGGGCGTGAGTTCTTGGGAAGATAGAGACGGCACAATACCAGAAGGAATTCTAATCTCCAAATGATTTGCATTTCATGTATAGGATTTTTGTCCCTGATGATCAAATGTTTGTGTCTTCTGTCCATTTGTCTCCACAAAGGCATGCATATTCAGTTCTTCAATAGTCCCCTTTCAAATTTACTCATATTGAACACCATGTGCTGTATGTAATTATTATATATATTTAGACGCCTACCTAATCTAGATCATACAACAAACTCAATAGGGGTTAGCATCCTCAGTAGGGTAAATGTTAAATCATTATATGATAACCGATACATTCTTTGCTCGGGGACATTTATTTATTTCACAAAGTAGGAGAATTTTATTTAACAAACAGACCTGTTTCACAATTTTACAGATCTAACATATTTTTAATCACCACTACTCAAATGTAAGAAATGAGAGTTGTTATGATTATGAACATTATTTTCAAAACTTTACTTCCTCAGGAATAACATAACTTACAGTGTTATACATTAAAACTTTGTTATACATGTAGTAAATTCCTAGGGATCAGTGGATTTACTCCTTACAACAAATTCATAATAATAGGAATGGCAAAGTGTATAGATGTTACTTTCAACATCATTTGTGTTAATTGATGCAATAGATACGGTAATAAATACCGGTATCTTTTTTTGAAACCTAGGGAAAACGAAGTACCGGTATTAATAAATTAACAAATTTATGTTAAAATAAATTTATTCAAACAGTGTAATGTCAATTGGCATTGCTAACTTTAAAAAAATATGAACCAATTCTTTGTATAAAAGTTATATTTCATTATTTTTCACCTGTAGGGGACTCAAAATTAATTTGCTATATCTGAAAATTTTAATTTATTATGACAATAAAATTTATCAAGGACTTGTGAAGAATTTTGCTGGGGATTTCCAAAACTGTGCTATATCTGCGTTTGTACTGAAACATGTTTTACTGTAATTATACATTAAACTTAAATTGTTTTAACTTTTTATATTTTAGGTGGACCAAGATTTCAGCTTTATAGATATTCAAGGCTTAGAGAGCAAAAAGAAAAACCAGGTAAATCCATTTTAATTTATCTTTTAATAGCTCACTGAGACTGAGAAGTTGGGGGGGGGGGTTATGTTATACCCCCTGTGTCAGTTTCGGCGTCTGGAACTAGTTAAAGTTTTTAGAGCAGACCCTGTATCTTTGTCCTACTTGTCCTACTTTCACTTTATTTGCATGGATAGTACATCTGGACCTATTAATGAACTTACAAAGACTTGGATGCTAAATCTGGGCCATGAATTTAAGATGCTGGAGGAGGTTATGGTTTTTGAAGCAGTTTAAAGTTTTTGGAGCAGGTGCCCTTTGATAGCCATATCTAGGTTACTATTGGTCCCAACTTCACCAAAATTGCATGGATGGATAGTCATATCATACTAATGCACTTGACAGGCTTTAATGCTGAATCTAAGCCATAGGTTTTGGATCCTGGATAAGATTAAGGTTTTTAGAACTGGTTAATGTTTTTGGAGCAGATGCCCTTTGATGATTATATCTTATTTACTACTGTTCTTAACTTCACCAAACTTGCATGATGGTGCATCTTATGATACTGATGCACAAGACAGACATGAATTCTGAATCTGAGTCATAGGTTTTGAATGCTAGATGAGGTTGAAGTTTTTTTGAGCTGGTTCAATAGCCATATCTTAGTTATTACTGGTCCTCAATTGCCTTAACCAAACTTTCTTGGCTGCTGCATCTTATGATACATATACAACTGACAGGCTTGAATGCTGAATCTGAGCCATAGGTTTCGGATTCTGGAGGAGGTTAAGTTTTTTGGAACTGATGAAAGTTTTTGGTGCAAATGCTGTTTGATAAACGAATATTAGTTATCTTTACCATATTTGGATAGATGCTGCATACGGTATACTGATGCACTCTACAGGCTGGGATGCTGAATCAGAGTCATAGGTTTCAAATGCTGGAGGAGATTAAGGTTTTTGGAGCAGGTCACATTATACAGTTGTTGACTGGGGTCTAGGGCAACAGTTGATTTGTCGGACCGGCTCGCAAACTGTTGCCCAAGGCCGAAGGCTGCGGGCAACAGTTTGCGAGCCGGTCCGACAGATCAACTGTTGCCCGAGACACAGTCAACAACTGTTTTGTTATACCCCTTCTAATCAATAACATGTTTTCGCGGAATGTGATGTCACTGGTCAGCAGTCTTTTTTAACAGTCGATTTTAACAGTTCCAATCTAACAGTTCCAGTCCAACAGTCAAAATGCTGGATTTTTTTCGTATAGAGTTATATAGTAACTGTTTTACAGGGGTATAACAAATTTATGTATTGTAAATAATAGTACTTACTTTTTCAAACTTGAATGTTTAAATCAACCATATATAAATGAATCGCAGAGGTAGCTTCAGATACAGAGGGTGATCTTGTGTTAAATTGTGTGAAATTGTGTTAAGGTCTTGGAGCTGGTTACAAAATGAAGCTAATTCTTTTAAACTTAGTCATTGATGCTGGAGCAGATGTAAGTATTTTAAGTAGTTAAATACAGGTTTGAATACGAAAAATGCTGTCCTTACAAACTTTTATGGTTCATTTAACTTTGGATTTGAAAGATAAGGCTAGCTATGAATACAGAGCCTGATCTTCATTGTCAAGGATGCTAAAGAAAACCTTGTCTTACTTCACTAAAACTTGCTTGATAGATAGATGTGATTGATATATCAATAATATGATATGATATTTTATCATATGATATGATTTTTTCATATGATATTGTACTAAATGATAAGAAATAGTACTGTATTATATTGTATGATATTGTATCATATGATGTATTATTGTAAGATATAATAGGATACAATTATATGATATTTTATAATTTTTTAATGTAATATCATATGATAAAAATTTATTATAATATATTTTATTTTTTTATATTGTATCATGTTATATGATACAATATTGTATGACATGATAATGTATCACGTAATACAACACCATATCATACAACATATGTGATACAATATTATGTAAAACTTCATGAATCTGGATGTTGTCCAATCCGGCGAAATGATTCAATCCCTTGACATTTTTTTTATTATTTTACATTTTATGTTTGATAAATGCTGTGCAATCTGTGTCTTTTCTATTCTGTTAACCGACCGTGTTGTATAGAAATGACTCCTTATAATTAGTGAAATCTAACCATTTATTGATGGATGATTTAAAGAAGCCATATGCGGATCATTACTGCTCAGTTATCAATTTGCCTGTCAGTGCTTTTGATTTAAACAAATTTAAGTTTATTATACCGTAAAATGCTTTTTGTAGTACACACTTTTTTCAGCACAAATTAGATCAAAAGCGGGGACGTGTATTATACTTTAACCCATTTTTTTAAAGCCGTCACTCTAAATACTGTGGGAGTATGACTGCCAATATCATTTGTAATGTGCGTCTATGTTCTGTCAAAAATGTTTCATTCTTAAGTAAATTCCAATGTTTTTGAATATTTATCCATTTTTCCCTGCGTCAAAAGAGTTCTCGCCAGTGTATTCACCATTACGTAATCAGCCACTTGTTGACTTGTGGTGTGGTCAATGTTTATTTATCAGTTTCTGGTGCAGCATGCACTTTTCTCGTGTTTGACTTCTAAATTTATTATTAATTTATATTTGATGATTATTTGATTGAAAATATATTTCCATAGAACCTATTTGGTTTTGCAATGAAAATTTGTGCAATCATAAGGAGATTTTAAATTTTTCATGAGAATTGAAAAGTTTGCAAGAATATGCAATCAAAACCCACTGCATTAAATGCTAAATTAAACTTGCAACAATGTCCTTGGATGTTGCTTAATCTGGCGAAAATTTTTCAAAACCAACCTCTGCCGGATTAGACAAGTTTCACAGTACTGTATAATGCTGTACAAAACATTAAACAATATTGTATTAATCATATGATACATTTGTTTCATACAGAACAATATTGTATCATTATGATAAAATATCTTATTATATATCCAGCAATTTTGCCTTCTTGACACTTTCAATTTTACAGAGTGTGATCGGATTTTCCGAATCACCACACTGTGGGTTTCTGATTCCGTACCACCACTCTCTGAAACTGATGACATAGCACATTTTAAAAGAGGTCGTTTCAAAACAGCTTTGTTATATGAGTAAACGTCATACAGTTGATTTTAAAAAGACTGTTTTGTAATTAAAACTTTTAAATAGACAAGGATATATAATGAATTTATCATTACAACAGTAATCTGATCCAAAGAGCTGGATCATGTCTCATTGCCGGAGGAGATTATCAAATCAAACTCGACGCTTCGCGTCTCGTTTGGTCTGATGATCAGTGCCTGGCAACTCGTGATCCGACCCTTTGGATCAAGTTACTGTTATATATCAGATACAATATAACATTACATAGTTTTTTATCATATCATATGATACAATATCGTATCATATTAAATGATACAATATTGCATCATATTACATAATACAATATTGTATCATATGATTCAATATTCATATAACTTGATACAATTTCATGTCATATGATACAATATTGTTTTGTATGATATAATAGTGTATTACAAATTTATATTATAACATATAAAATATCATATGATACAATTTGATAAATATTATATCATACAATACAGTATGAAATTTATATAATATAATAATCATAGATCATATGATATTCGATATTATGTCAAACCACACTACATAAAACAATATTTTGATAAAGACCATTATCTCTGATATTTATATAGTATGATAAAGATGGTCTCATAAAGGTGAAGCCTTGTCTCGGTGAGCCCTGTAATATTCTTTATCTGAAATGAATTTGTGTCAGCGATTTGGCAATACTTGGTATATATACATACATCATAATGATCTATTACAAAAATTCATTTAAAGTTTCACACAAGTATATCCTTGATAAAATTGTGAAATACTTAGAGAATGAGGATCATTTTAGTGTGAGATATACATGTATTTTTAAGGTGGTAGCTTGTTTCCTTATTGTATGTTGACTTTCTCTTCACTTTTACAGCTAACAATCACTGTGGCAGATGGCAAGCCAGTCTCTGTGGTGACAGTAGAACCAGACTTGGATGACATTGATCACATAATAACACACATTGGGAGGTCTCTCAAAAACGTATTTCCCTTCTATGATATCGAGTAAGTGTGATTAAGTTGACATAGAGGTCGGCATTTTTTGACACTGTCAATATTAACCGAGATAATACAGCTCTGTGAAATCAATGATTATCAAACTATGATTAATTTTATCGGTCAAATATTGATCAGTTTTTGGAACCTCCCCTTCTTTTTTTTCATTGTAATACATTATTATAGTGATGAGAAAGACAAAATGTGTCCAAAGAAATGAAAAATAAATTATTGAATTTTTGAAGACACTTGTGTTATATTAGAGAAAAATGGTCATTTAGTCTTATTTTACATGAGAAAACACTTAAATCAGAGACTCTAATATTGTGGGTTTTTTTATTCAGGAGATTTATCAAGAAAATCGATGTGCAGCCACCTGATCGTCTACGGCTGATGCAAGACATGATGAAAGAGATTGAGAAGAAAGAGCATGGACCGTGTGGGGGGTACTCCATTATGTACGCCTGTATGTGTGACTACCACAACACCCCCTACAGGGAGGAGGTGGCCTGGGTAGGTGGAACGGCTTTAAATAATCTCAGCGAGATTTGTCATGACTGAAAAATTTTGACAGACGTCTCTCAAAATTTTTCAGTCTCGACAAATCTAGCTGAGATTAGGCTTTAAACAGGGTGAATGCTGAAACCTCACAGAACTGTCAGTACTGCACATGGGAGGATATAGAGGGATAGAGGGAAGGGTTGGGTTGGGGATGGGGTGCACCATGGAAATTTTAAATCTCTTAAATACACATCATTGTTAACTTTAGTAACTGCCTTGGATAGCAACATATATTGGAGAACAGCTTTGCATTGAAACTGAGTTGTTCACTTCATTAACATTTGTACTTGGATTTATAATCGCCATAATCTTCCCAAACTCAATAACTATTACCAGTATTTATTACACTATACTTTAAGTTTTAATTTTTTTACACTAGTTTTAACCTGTAAATTATTTTCATGCTACCCTCAGTTTCTTTTAGTTGAACTAAGAATACTATGTTGAATTGTGCTTTAATTTGTCAATAAATTTAAAACTGACGTCAGTTGTTATAATCGATAAAGTCATAAATATTTTGTAGATGTTTTACATACATTGATCACAAATGAACAATGTATTTTTAATGGTATAATGCAGTATCATAAGGCAGACTAAGCAAATTGATAGTTATCGAACAAACTAACATTGTAATGCAAAGAATTCAGATAATAGAACTTTCTTGGAAAACTGCCCGCACAGCATATCATTTATTAGACTAAAAATGTCAATAAAATTTACATCTAGAATTGCATTTTTATGTTGGCCATTTGCAGAAGCCCAGTCAAAATCCATGCAACAATAATGATAAAGCAGGGACGGTAATGGGATTCTGATGCTTTTGAGAATAACGTGGGCTTACACAAAGACAGAGCTGAAATGTCACAATTTTTATCTGGTACTTGGGGGATTAAATATTGTGCTATTAAAGAAAAAAACACATACTTGGCCTATTATTACAAAATAAAAATGTACATAAGAGATATCAAAGTTATTTGATGTTTCCTGAATACTCACAAAAACAGATAAGGAAATGAGAACCACGATATTTATTTGTCTGTTTACCACTCATTACTTTGATTTCCAACCCTCAAAACATAGTTTGATTTTCTGCAGATCCAGTCATGTAATTTCTGTCACCAGAAAAACTGCTAAAAACTAGCAATTTAAAGATTGAAAACTTGTTTCATTTCTGTAAATCAAAAAGAAAACGTCTTTCAGTTAAACTGAAAATGTTATGTCCCCAGGGAAACCTCTTTAATTAATAAAAGAAACTCAAGTGAAGATTTTTGAAGTCAGCTTTAAAATTTCATCAAAGATTTGGGTTGTTTTTTTTTTTAAAATGTTAATTTCATAAATCGTTCAAAAATATTATTTTATTTAATACATGTAGTAGACTGATGTCTCGTAAAAGTAAAATAGATATCTCAAGTTGTTAGATTTCCTGAAGAATATATCCTAAGTGCATGTTATACATTGTGCACAGGTACTGGTCATTTGGTCAGTAGTTTTTGTTGTTTGGTTATCTTGTTCAGTTTGATTTTGAGTTTGATCATGATGTCCAAGAAAAAAAAACATTAAAGAAAGAAAAGAAAGATATCACAAACGCACAATTTAATATACCAGTTACAAAAAATAAAACTATAAAATCTGGAGATATGGTAAAATAAGATGTGAAGTTTTGCTTGAATAAACGTCTGATATTGTAATCTGATTTTTTTTTCAGGATGTAGATACCATTTATTTGTCCCAAGATTCCAGAGAACTTAATCTGCAAGATTTTGATCATTTGAGTTCAAAGTAAGGCTTTGCACTGTTTTAATAGCTAAAAAATTCTTCATATATTTCCTCTATATGGAAATATGAGAATTAAGAATTACAAATAGAATTATTAGACCTAATTTGTATTATATTGTAATATTCCAAGCATGTATTTGTCTTGTAGGGACCTAGTTCCAATCATAGGGGCTTTGGAAAACAACACTTGGTTTACTAAATTCACAGCCAGCAAAATCAAATTGGTAAGTCCCCAATAGGAGAAAATTGTTAGAATTGATTGTTTTTTTAAAGTTATATATATTACATATTTAACCCTTAATATGATAAAACAAATTGTATTTTACCCTCAAAAGAAACATGCTACCTCCAATATTGCACTGGATATCTGTATGTTGACAGAAATAATTGTGTTTGTCACTACTGCGATTGTCTAGAAAATAGTAAATAGTTTGTTATCAGTATCTCAATAGACTGAATATAATTATTAAATGATTTGTATTGTATACTGTAGACATCAGATGCCCAGACTGAAATCCTGAAAGTGATGAAGAGGAATAACACGTTAGAGGAACTGGACCTCAGCAGTACAGGAATTGCTGTGTAGGGCTCAAAGTTTAGTAGAACCTCAGGCTGGGGGGTTCAAATTCTAAATAGAGCCTCAGGCTAGGGGGCTCAAAGTCTAAATAGAGCCTCAGGCTGAGGGGCCCAAAGTCTAAATAGAACCTCAGGCTAGGGGGCTCAAAGTCAAAATAGAACCTCAGGCTAGGAGGCTCAAATTCTAAATAGAACCTCAGGCTAGGGGGCTCAAAGTCTAAATAGAACCTCAGGCTAGGGGCCTCATAGTCTAAATAGAACCTCAAGCTAAGGGGCTCAAAGTCTAAATAGAACCTCAGGCTAGGGGGCTCAAAGTCTCAGTAGAACCTCAGGCTAGGAGGCTCAAATTCTAAATAGAACCTCAGGATAGGGGGCTCAAAGTCTAAATAGAACCTCAGGCTAGGGGGCTCATAGTCTAAATAGAACCTCAAGCTAAGGGGTTCAAAGTCTAAATAGAACCTCAGGCTAGGGGGGTGGGGTCAAAGTCTAAATAGAACCTCAGGCTAGGGAGCTCAAAGTCTAAATAGAACCTCAGGCTGGGGAGCTCAAAGTCTAAGTAGAACCTCGGGCTAGGAGGCTAGGAGGCTCAAAGTTGAAATAGAACCTCAGGCTAGGGAGCTCAAAGTCTAAATAGAACCTCAGGCTAGAAGGCTCAAAGTTGAAATAGAACCTCAGGCTAGTGGGCTCAAAGTCTAAATAGAACCTCAGGCTAGCCCCCCCCCCCCCTTAGTCAGACAAGCTAACCTGTCACCTCAGTCTCAAGTTATAGCTTACATGTATATTACTAGAAGTTTGACTTAGATTCTAGGTGAGGCTATCTAACCTTTACCCCATAGCCAGGAAAACATGTTTAATTTGGTGCAAACAATAAGTAGTGCATTTCCTGATGAAAACATGGGAAATTCAT
Source organism: Magallana gigas (assembly GCF_963853765.1). Taxonomy (NCBI): domain Eukaryota; kingdom Metazoa; phylum Mollusca; class Bivalvia; order Ostreida; family Ostreidae; genus Magallana; species Magallana gigas. Next base: position 48,029,696 of record NC_088855.1, read on the forward strand.
ACATTAGGCTAACAGTTCCTCCTCGTCCTATGACATGTATTTTTCATAATGGTGCATCACAACATGGAAATTTAGATGAATTGTAACATTTTTTGTACAGAATAATATGTTAGTCTGATTTCATAGCCCAGTGAATAAAGCATTTGTCTTCTGACCCTCAAATCAGTAGTTCAAATGCAGCATGGACTTTTTGTATTAATGAATTGAAGTTAATGTTTGAACATCATTTTTTTCTCCAAAATAACAATTTTTTCTGCATTTTATTCAATTATCTATTGGTACACTCTCAAGATATTTGAATCTTTGTCACAATCTTTTATTGTATATAATGTATTGTTTTAAATATTTCTGTGTTACATTTACATCGCTAAAGGATAAACAAAAGGAAGAAATTCAAAGACATTTTGATAGATATACTGTAGAGTTATATGAATTATGTTTAGGAAAATTTCCTAGAATCACTGTGTAACCTGGATCCTTGTTCTTTTTGCAGAGATTTTGTGCAGAAATTAGCAACAGCCATTTTGTCCAATAGTTCATCACAGCTACAGAGAATTGACTTGTCAAAGAACTCTTTAGATGACAAAGGTACATGCTGCTGATGTTAATAAACCTTGATCTTTTATCACATACTTGTATGCTTATGTGTGTACTTCATCTCTATATACAAGATTGTATATCAAAGACATTTCTCCTTTAAAACAAAACTATTTCAGCAATGGTACACTTCATTGGATCACTGAAGAACCTATCCAAGGGACTTTTACACCTGGATATATCCAACACAAGGATCCTCGGGAAAGGTGTCAACAAGGTCGCTGAGTGTCTGTCACAAAGCCCCGCCATTGTCCAGTCGCTAAACTCACTCAACCTGGCAGACAATCCCAGCAAGGGAGAGGACATCCAGGTAAGTTCCACAGTTAAACCTGTAAAACCTCTTGCAGGTAAATTACCTCTGTAACTGCTGTAGACTTTTGTGTGTACACTTGATTAATATTTTTTATTAACTTCAGGGTCTCTACAACTTCCTGGCCCAGGGAAACAATATAACCTACCTAGATCTCTCAGGGATAGACTGTGCCCTGGAACTGGTAAATATATTTTTATGATTAAAAAGATAAAATCATATTGAATTCCTGTTACCTTACCTGTGTACTGTAATCTGTGGGGATGATCTGTTTCAGCTCTGTGCAGCCCTGCTAAGAGGAAGCTGTGCTTCTCTGACTCATCTCAAAGTTGCCAGAAACGTATTCACTCACAAAAAGACCAAAGAGGTGATTGTGCAGGGGACATGGAAGACATTTTTCTCCAGTGTTTACGGCCTGGAACTGTTGGATTTGTCTGGCTGTAAACTACCCCCAGAGGCCCTCAAGTAAGGAACTGCTTCTGTTCTTAGGATGTAGCAATAACAAGGAGGGCAATACTTTGGGGCATAATTTAGACTCATATGCATGCTGCTGATTTTAAACTTAGATGTAATATCACATATTCAATGATTTTCCCTGGGGAGACAGTGAAGTCAAGTTAATGAAATAAAGCAGCATGACATCAAATAATGATAAATCTGATTCTTCAGTAAAAGAATGGCTTAGAATTACATGTATTGCTTTGAAATGATGTATTGTAAATTATGAAACTTAAATGATGGTAACATTAATTTTTTATTTTCCTGTAGGGAGTTACTTTTGGGAATTGCCTGTAATATGCACATCAAGAATCTTCACCTTGACCTGAGTAGCAATGACCTTCAGGCACAAGGAGGACAGGTGTTGGGGGGTTGTATTGGAAACATCAGTAGTATCACAAGTCTGGATATCAGTAATAACAGTAAGTTTACTGTAACAAGTGATGGAATTATCAAAGAGGGCACATTAAGCTAAGTCTGTGGCCCAATTACTCCCAGAAAGTGGTGGCATTGCCTTATTTTGATACATATATTTTCCTCCTTTAGACAGTTGGCAAGTGTCAGCTGTTTATAAAGCAAATTTACAATATTGAGCATATTCGATTTTGTTATAAAGAATAAAAAGAATACATTATGTAATCAAAATTTAATATATATGATCATGCCTATAAGAACAATTAGATTCTTTCTACACATGAAGCTTTGATAAATATACATATAAGGAAATCCAAATGTTTAGATTTGATAATTTCACCATAGGGATGCAAAAGTAAAATTTCAGAAAATGTGATGAATATTTATGGTCTTTTTTAATTTTTAGATTTCAACCAATCAATTGTGAGTTTACTTGATAGTATAAAGAACAACAGAAGTATAAAGTCTCTTGCCATTGGTCAAAACTTTGATAATGTAAAACCAAAGTAAGTAGGAAAGAGAAAATGGAATTACTTTGTACCAATATTAAAGAATGTGATTTTTTCCCCTCAAATCAACATCTACATATGGGTAATTGTGTATAGGAGTGTAAATTTGCAATAAAACTGAAAGAAATAAACTATATAAATCAAGATCTGTGTTAGAGTGGAGATAAAGCATGTAGTTATATTCTACATATTCTGTGCATATATAGATATGATAGATATTTATGTTACATATTTTGTGCTCCTAAAGATACAATGTTTGTGTGTCCCTGATTCTGTGCTTCTATAAATATGATATTAGTCACAGATATCTGTTCTTAAGTAGATATAATATTTGTATGTCACAGTTTTTGTGCTAGAATCTACATAATATTATATTTATATGCTACAGATTGATGACTGGTGTGATGGAAAGTATCGTCAACTTGATTCAAGACGAATCCTCGGTAAGTACTGGCATATCACGTTTGTAGACTACAGCTCTTATTTTCTCACATCTTCTCCCACAGAGTTTCAATTCAAATGGTTTTTTTTTCTTGTTAACAGTGTATCGAGTCTCTGTCATTAGCCGATTCCAGACTGCGGAACAATCTCTCAGATATCATAAACGCATTGGGCAGCAATGTGACTCTAACAGAAATAGACATAAGGTACATAAGGCTTTCTGTGTAGGATGAAACAAAATGTAACACTTCTGTAATTCACTTTTATCTCCATTTTTTCATCATGTAAGTGCATTTGCTGACATTAATGTATTTGTAAGTGATATGACTGATAGCAATTCACACCATTCATCAGGCATTTTCCAATTACTCAATCCCACATCTTATGATTGTTAAGTACATTATATTAGTGTGTGACTGTTTTTGATTCAGTGGAAATCAGATCGGTGATTTTGGTGCCAGAATGCTGAGTAAGGCCCTCCAAATTAACTCCAAGCTGCGCTGCATTCTGTGGGACAAAAACTTGATTTCCGTGCAAGGATTTGAAGACATAGCTCAGGCTCTACAAAAGTGAGATATTCATTGAAAAACAGAAATATAAGCCATTTAAAACATTTCATTTTAAAATAATTGTTATCAAGGAAAAATTGTCACAGTCCAAGCCCATTTTGACTTTGATTATCTCAATTACAGGAGAATTAAGAATAGGCAAGTTAGCATGAACATATAGCATAAATTAATTGTAAATGTATAGTGTAATGTAGAGTTTGTATATATATAATTGTATCATTATTCTTCTCAATGTCAGCTAAGATTTACCACCCCTCAGCTACAAGTTCCTCAAGTATTTTAATTTAAATGTATACCTACACAATGTTTAAAAATTGCATACATCTCAATTGAATTGAAATGAAATAGAATTAAAAAGCCAGAAAATAATGGATGCTTTGAGTCTATACTTATTAATAAGTTGTCTTTTTTTTCCAATTTATATATAAACTGTTCATTGATTTTGCATCATCTGAATTTTTGGAAGACTGATTGTGAACTTAACCAAGTAAAGATTAATCATAATGTAACATTAACTTTGATTTATAACAATCGAGCTGTTGGAAAAAGCTGTTTGGTGGTCCATGATAATAAATTACATTACTTTTCTTTCTTGTGGAAATATATGCTATTTTTTCTTTCTCTGAATTGGGATCCTGTGACAATGTGTATGCAGTATATTGCACAAAGAACGACAACTCAAAATATTTGATTTCATCAGAGTGTGTTAAGGTGTACTATTCTTTGATTCTGATTTTTTATGTCTTGTGTCACAGAAATTATGCCATGAGAAAAATGCCCATGCCAATAAATGATGCTGTAGCAGCCCTTCAAAAACAAGGGGAGAGAACTGAGATTGCACTACAGAAGGTATGATTAATTGTTTTAACATTCAGACACAAATAAATCTGAGCCTAACTCATCAACTTGTGCCTGGCTTTTTTGTATTCCATAATACTAGTTTACCTGTACTCAGAGTTTTGTACAGGTGTGTTATGAACAAAACTGAAGTGATGCTGAACTTATATTTTGTGTGATGCAGATAGAAAGTTTGCTCCAAAGGAATCACAGTCCACAGAAATTTTCCTCTGACCAGGCGTACAGGCTTCAACAGGGCTTCCTGATCAGCTCCACCCAACAGGTAAATTAATTACCTTACTTGTGTAATGTGGAAAATGGGTCTTTGAGTTTTAAATCATATAGTATGTTCATTTTTACACCCCAGGTAATTCTTTTTATCAAACCTGTGTAAGGTACAGTGTACTATGGTCCAAATGTAGTAATACATATTTTTAGGTATCCTCATCAGCTGCAGACAGCTGGTGAATAAACTAACAAGGTGATGTTATAAAAAATAGATGTGCAGAGTTGATGACCAGCGTGTCAGTAAGTGTACTGAGTGCTGACATTTTTTCTTTAATCAGATGGTGGACCGTCTAGTGGTACAGGTTCAGGATGCGGTCAAAGCTCTGTCCATGGGGGATACAGCCCCTTTCCAGTCTGACATTGACCAGGCCAGCAGTGTCGTCAAGGATGCCGATAATTCTAAACAGGTGAAGAAAACAAAGAACAAAGTCCTTAAACACAATAGGCTCCATTTTGAAACATTCTTAAATTTTTAAGTTTTCATAATGATTTCTGGTGATATACTCAAAGACTGTTCTTTATATCAAGAATATGAAAGCATAATATTTCAGAATCATTCACAGTGGTGTCATTCATAGGGGATTCTACATATAACACATGAATAGAAATACTGTTGAGATAGTATGATTAAATGCTTTTCTTTTATTTAGTTACTGCCTCACCTACAGCATATAGCCATGAAATCCTTGAATACAGGGAATATGGTGGAAACTGAGCTTAAGGATCTCACTGATAACCTTAAAACAACCCTTCAGGCCCAGATTAAGGTGCACATTATTTTGTTTTAACAAACTCTCATCTTTGTATATCAGCATTTATAACAATACTAAATGTTTCCATTTCTTACAGAAAACTGTAGCTGACATGATTGAATGTACAGGAAACCAGTGCTCAGGGGTCACTTCAGACAAGGTCAGTAATCAAGGGTCACTTCAGACAAGGTCATTAATCAAGGGTCACCTCAGACAAGGTCAGTAATCAAGGGTCACTTCAGACAAGGTCAGTAATCAAGGGTCACCTCAGACAAGTTCAGTAATCAAGGGTCACCTCAGACAAGGTCAGTAATCAGGGGTCACTTCAGACAAGGTCAGTAATCAAGGGTCACCTCAGACAAGTTCAGTAATCAAGGGTCACCTCAGACAAGGTCAGTAATCAGGGGTAACTTCAGACAAGGTTAGTTATCAGGGGTCACTTCAGACAAGGTCAGTTATCAGAGGTCACCTCAGAAAAGGTCAGTTATCAGAGGTCACTTCAGACAAGGTTAGTAATCAAGGATCACCTTAGACAAGACCAGAAACCAGGTTTACATCAGACAAGGTCAATAATCAGGGGTCACATTAGAGGTCACATCAGACAAGGTCAATAATCAGGGGTCACATCAGAGGTTCCATCAGACAAGGTCGGTAATCAGGGGTCACTTCAGACAGTCAGTAATGAAGTTGGTCACATTAGACAAATTCAGTAATTAAGACCTCAGGGGTCACCTTAGTCAAGGTTGATGTTCAAAGGTCACTTCAAACAAGATCAATAATTTGGGGTCACTTCAAGCAAGGTCAGTAATAAAAGGTCACCCGAGACATGGCCAGTAAAAATGGCTCACCTTGACAAGGTGATTGTTAGGGCCGGGAAAGTCAAGGTCATATTCAAGGGTCATCTGATCCCAGAAAATATCAGTATTCAGATAAGGATCCAATAAAAAAAGGTTAAAGTTTTAATTTTATCATTTATGATAATGTTATGTCAGTGTAGGAATTATTTATATTGAATACAATTATTAATTGCATGTATTTTTGTTGTATTCTTTGTAGGATTTTATGTTAGAATTGGTATCAGGATGTTCAGAGAGAAGTTCTCTACCCAAAGGATTTGCTAAACACCTGATGGATGGAGTGGAAACTGATGTATACAACAAACTAAGGTCAGTGCAAATCTGGATATTGCATCATTCCTAATGTTTCTTTGGAATTTTTAAAAGTTCCCTCACTCATACTCTTTCTGATCTTTGTCAAACTGTGGTGAGTTCATTTACTGATTGTTTTTCTTCTTCAGTGAGATTAATTTAGCCGTGGCAGCCTACATCTCCGACACAGTGATCGATGGGGTGATAGAAACTCTGACAGACAACCATAAAATTCTGGTACTGATCATTAAACTTTACCAATCAGTTCATTGATCAGTGTTTGTCTCACCTTTACCAATTTTCTGAATGTATAATCTCCGTGTGAAGACTCCAAAATGATATACCAAAGAAAGTGAATTCAAAACTTCATTTTGAGTCTTAAGCTGCTATTGTCTATTTTTTTTCTCCTCGTAGATGTCTCATGTGAAACAGAAACGGTCAGAGTCTCGCCCAGTCTCAACAGACTCCAGAGAGAAAGAACTTGAGAAAACGGAGGAAGTGGACAAGGTTCCTCTTCGGATCACTATCAAAGCAGACTCCCCGGGGGTAGGTACACTGCCCAACTATGGCAGTAGTCCTAGGTCTCAAGAAATCAATCACCAATACTGCTTGTGCTTGGATATTGTTGGGGGAAATCTAATTAGCCTGAACTCTGCATTTATCAGATTAGAAAATCCACACCTGATTTTAGAATATTAAGATTGAAATTCATGAAAACTTTGTCAGTTGAATGATAGTTTAGTTTTGTCCAAGGTATTACATGTAGCTTATCATATTAATATTTCACCATTTTGAAAACCGTTGTTCTAATTAAGGCATCATCTAAGAGCAGCCATGTAAGTTTGGTTTTTAGATTCTTGTTTCTTGACTTTTTATTCTTAGAAAGATACTTGCATGATGAGTTTATGATTTACGTTTTTTTTCTCCTTTTTTAAACTTAATTTTTTTCAACTTGTTAATGGTTTACATTTTTATTTTATCATATGTATTTTTTGAAAATATATTTTTCTAACTTTTTACAATTTATTTAAACTGCAATGATTTTTCTTTAAAAATGTTATGAAGGATAATCTTGAAGTACCTGAAAATAGTGTAAGTTATGTTACTTGTATGACCTCCATCATAATATCTCTGAGCTAACCTTTATCTGAATCAATCCAAGCCTTTGATCCATCTGTTTTCTGTAACCAAATTTACTTCAGATTCTTGGGAATCTGTCTGCTGTCAGATCACATCATGTGGTTAGGAGGCGGTAGTTTGGGGAGTCTGTCTGTCCGGATCTTAGGCCCAGTGTCTGTCTGGATCTTAGGCCCCCTTCTGGAGGTTTCAGTGTGCTTTCTGTGTCTTAACTGGATTGTTTTTGTTTCATGAGTTACTTCCCCTTCCCTTTCACTCTTATGTTGGTTAACTGTTGGTGAGTGAAAATATTAACAGGAAATTTTAACATCTGAAAGTAAGGAAATTTAATGGGAAAAAACTTATAATTGTACACCTTATTATTGTCCGATAAGTTCTTAAGGGAAAGCGGGAGGCAATTAAAGGTTTAGAATTGAAATGCAAAAAAATTTCAGGATTTTTTGTCATAAGAGTTCATAAGATATTATATGTTATAATGTGAAAAACATGTAAAAAAGTAACAAATCCTCCAACCATTCGCATGAATTCCTGAATTTCTGTTTCTGTGACTGTTTACATTGTTTTATGTGAACTTTGTTTCTTCCATTTTGCATGTGACTATAGTATATTGCGTACACCGTACCGTATCTGCAGACACTTCCCTATGTTCGTGTAAGTCAGATTTAAGTGTTAATATACACTACATCTTCACTTGACATTAGTTCAGGACTATCTGCTTCTTGTATGCAGTATTTTATCCAATCAGTGCTTGAGCATTATCAATGGTATTACGTATACATGTATATCACACATAAACGGGCATCTTGAGGAGCCATCGGATGCTTCATTGAATATAGAAATGCATATCAATGCAGAAGAATTCCCAATGCCAAAAAGCTAGGAGATTGATTAAACAAATGCACTAAACTAACCAGAGAAGATGTACACTTTAAAAAATCTTTTTATAACTTGTCATAAATGTTTTTATTTAGGTCTCTCGAAAGGTAATGCGAAATTAAAGCTGGGATAAGATGGCATTTATTTCTTGTATATTATTTCTTCATTAATGCTTCATTTTCAGTTTTCAAATATAGTTGTATACTTATGCATTTTTTATTTATCAATATTTTGAAACTTCTACTGCATATGTTAGGTAAAATAGGATTATTCATTTAATCAACAAAACATTTATTTAAACTAGATTTTAAGCTATGCTTGGCGGTCGCTGAAATTGCACTTTTTTCACAAATGCCATCATGCATGAAACATAGTGTTTTACAAAAATTATTTGCCTACTATTTTGGATATACTAATAAAGTTTGATAGGCCTGTATTTTATTGCCACAGTGACTGTTATTTGAAGATTATAAAATAGATTATGAAATTGTATGAACTGGTTATTCCATTCTACCATGGTGTATGCCTGTGTTTTGTTCTGCTGCAGAGATGACCTTCCTTATTATCCATGCTTCCATTGAACTTGGTGCACTAATTATGCACATATTAAAAGATACTTCATATTATTCATCTATAAATTCATATTTTGGTGTAAATATGATTAATATAATGTTAATAAATATTTGTAGATTTTTTGTGTATCAAAGATAATTTTTTTCTGTGGTAATTTTAATTTGGTAAACTCACTGATTTGATTTAATGGAGTGTCAAATAATTACTGAATTTTAACTAAATTTCAGAGCACACCAAACCTTAGTAACAAAAGGAAAAGTGTCAATGCGAGAAAGATGAGGCCCCCCACAGTTATTGGTGAGTTTGGTTTAGTTGTACTGAAATACCTGTATCATATTATAGTCATTAAACTTAGGTAGAATATATATACAAGTATATCACTTATATCTTACACAAATGCCTGGCTGAATGACGTAGCTGGTTTAGCAAAAAGTTCATTGTATTCATTTAGCATATAGATACAGGCTAAGTTGATCTTATCAAATCTTAGTTACTGCACCATGCTAGATTTTGTAAGATAATGGTAGATTATTGAGTATAGCTACGAGGATAGATTAGACAAATGTCTAGTATGTTCTGCCTCCTGCCAGTACTTCGACATTCTGAAATGGCTATATGTAAAAAATTCACCTTTTATCATGCTTTCTGTCTTTGCTGATCTGGATGGGTCTTGTGTGTTGTTACAAGAAAAAGGGAGATAATGCAATTCAAAAAAAAATTTCAAATTTGCATGATAAAGTTACATGTATATTGAAAGGATTCAACTCACTTTGCTCTGTTTTCTCAATGTACATGCAGTTACAAATAAGAAAAAGAAGAGTAAGTTTTATATTCTTTAGAGACAATTTAAATCTTTTTCCCCTTTGACTTAACCATTGTTTTAGTTAATGATTGATGCAGCTACAAAAAATCCATTTTGTTGCCTATCTCTCCTTTTCTTTATGGTTTTGCTTGCAATTTCACCTTTAAGTAATATTTCAGAAGTCACATGATTCACTGCAAGTCATGTGACGAAAATTCATTTCACTGCTAACCGATTTCTTTGTCTCTGTCTTCCTCTGTTATACAATGCGCTATGTAGATCCAGAGCAGGTCAATCAAGCACTAAAAATTCACCAAGCCAAGGAGATTGACCTTGATGACTCAAAGGTCAGTGATGATGGAGAGGTCAAGGACACTGAAACTGCAAAAGAAGGTATCTGGGTGTTGTAAGGGCATATCCAATGCTTAAATGCTTTCAGCTTATCATGTAAAAATGGCTATGTTACCACAGCAGCAAGAGATATTGTTAGTCATTCTAGATGTTTTATATTGGCAAACTATTACCATGTGGTATAGACTGTAACTTGATTGTCAATCATGTACAAATGTATACACATGTATTGTACATGTATAAAATGTTACCTACATTTATCAGATTCCTAAAAAGTGAATACATCATTTGAATTGGACAATCCCTAAGATTGTTACATATTAAGTCTCTCTACCAATCTGTCTATGCTCCCTGATAATTATTCTGTTCTTTTTGTTTCTTTTGATTGTATGAAACTTGTATGAGAAATTAACCATCAATATTTATTATTGCATGTTAGTTTTGCAAACATTACATCTAATTCCTTTACCAGTCATATCAGATTTTTGTAGAAGATATAGCTACATGTAGCTATATATGCAAAAGAAGAAAAATAATTATTGATTAGATGCTTTAACATGCATCTTTTTCATTAATAATCAGTTCTTTTCATAATTATTACACATGCATTTTGAAGTTGTAAACCATTGGTAGGCTATTTAAAGTCCAAGAATATTCATTTATTGTCATTCAAATTCTTGTTTAAGACGTAATCTGATGTGTCTTGATTTGTGATCTGGAATACAGATACATGTAAATATTATTGAAATGAAATATATGTAAGCTAATATATGTTATCTTTATTGATTCTAGTTGGCTCACAAGAAGACCTGACTAAATTATCCACAAGTAATGCAGGTGAGTGGGTCAGTGGTTTTGGAATTAAATAGGTTAAGATAGGTACTATGAATCAACTAGTATTTGCAAGGAATTTTTTCTGCAATTTACAAACATCTATATTGTACTAGACATTCGATTTTATGTTAGAAATAGGTTTTTGATGAGACACATACATAAGCTAACAAGTACTTATCAGTATGGTATCAAACTTGATTCTCTGTTAGAAAAAGTAGAGCTGGACTCTTTGGGAAGTTTACCTGACACTTCCACAAAGCTTACCCACATCGCCAAATCCCGGCCCCGGGGCCCACAGAGGAGGCGCCCGTCTGCCCGCCCACAGGAGGCTGCCCAGGACACCGGCGCCGGGCTGAAGGCTGACGAGGGCCTGGATTCGTTTTTTACATCAAGCCCAGCAGACCAGGGGACACCCAAATCCAGCAAGTCAGACAGGAAAGAAAGCATAGGCAAAGGGTCGGACAAAAAGGAGCCACCCCCAAAGTAAGACCTCAGTAACGCTCACTGGTGGGTTTTTTTTATATGTTTGATGACTGATAGTTATGCCTCCTATTGGTTTTTTTTTATTAATTTGATCCACATTTCCAACAAAGGATTTTAATTAAGGAATGAATTCAATATTTATTAGTTTTATACGATATAAAATGGTTTGGGACAGTTTACGCTTTATAAACCGCGAAGCGGTTTATAAAAAAGCGTAAACTGTTTCAAACCATTTTATATCGTATAAAACTAATAAATATTGAATTCATTGCTTATAATTTAATTTTTTTACTCTTCATTGTAGATAAAAACGGTCGTTTGACCTTTAAAATGACGTAAAATTGTACAAAATTCAAACGTAACGTCAGGCGTATTGATATGTTTTTGACGTTAGTCTTACTATGACGTAGGCAACATTCTTTATACGATATAAAATAATTTTTCTAGCCAATCAGAAAGCGCGTTACAACCAGAATTAAATTATTGTAAAATAAGTACAGTAGCTTTATTTTGTCCCGGTAGCTGTTGAACAGTATGGGATGGTTATAATGGCAATAGCCGCTGCAATACTGACTTCTTATGATTAGAGCTGCATTCTATGAAAAAATCTTTTTAAATTTCAAACTTATGGAATGATCTGCAGTGCACAAAAAATTGTTACATGAAGTCATTCATATTTCAACTAATTCAATAACCATTATTGCCACATTGTTTACATTAATTGGAAAAAAGAAGAAGAAATTCTTGCAAGCTAGTGGTATGTTTATCTTGTCTTTGTATCCCAAAGATAATTGAACAATGAATGTCACTCTCTCATACCTGTGATGTAGGTGTAATAACTTTAATTTGTTTTACATGTACATACCTGCCAGTTGATTGATGTTTGTTTCTTTACAGACCCACATCAGAGAAACCTAAGAAAGGAGGATTGTTCAAGCGGAACACAGGAAAAGATGCAAAGGAGCAATCGGATGAAAAACATGACAAAAGCAAAGGGTTGGTGCTATATATAGTACATTGTGTATTATAATAGGTGATATTCGCTTACTTCATTGTTACAGTTAGAAAAATGCAATTATAAGATATTGCATTTAGGATTTTTAAAAATTGTGTTTGAATCATATATATGATAGATGTAGTAGTGTACATTATAATGTGATTTACAGAGGGTTTGCCAGTAAATTGTTTGGGAAGAAAAATTCAGACAAAAAAGAGAAGACACCGCAGAAGTCAGAAACCCCAGCCAAGGTGGAGGAACCAAACCGAGAGGAGCAGGGAGAGGACTCTGAACCAGAACCGGAAACTAAACCAGCACCAGAAAGTATGATCCAAGCGTAGTCCATTCAGTGAAATACAACTTGTAACTTGTAACTCAGTGTGTATTAATGAGGTGTATGTTCCTGTATCATTTATTTGTGTGATGATGAAATGCCAGAATGTGAAGGACTATGAGTAATGTGATTCATCATTCGTCAATTATTGATATATTATATAAAAAAATTGCATTTCTTTTATTCCATTGATAGACAAACATGGTTTTCTTAATCTCAATGTAGAGGTTCTACTTTGAATGTGATTTTTCCACAGATTCCACTCCTGACACAATCCCTGAGAAGGAGGATGTGAAAAGTGAACAAGAGGCTGAGGAAGCTGCTCCTACTGAGGAGAAGAAGGAAGAGGCACCCCGGAGAAAGCTTCCTGTGGGAGGGATCGGAATTATGGGTGGTCCAATGAATATGAACATCTTCTCTGAAATGAAGTCAAACAAACGATTTTCTACACTGGTAATTATATTGTTCATGTATACCTAGGCCTGTGACTTGAACTAAGAATTACTGTAGATTCTCTATATGATGGGATTACTGTACTGGTCTTGCATTAAATTGTGAGACATTAAAATTGTGAGTTTCAAACTTTTATTGTAAATGTAATATAATTTCGTTCATTAAGTTCAAAATGTCCCTAAAAAAATTGCAAGTTTAAAATCAGCAAGAGAGGCTTCTCTAGATTTGGTGCAAATATTTCTTGAATTAAAATCTACTGTATGTTAGACTATACATATAAAAAAAAACTGTTGAAGGGAATAACTAATTTTTAATGGGAGAGGAATTATTTTGGTCTAGAATGCTGACAAGGAAGAGAGGAAGCCAGCAGTTGCTTTACTTCCCCCTGGAAGGAAGTCTCCCACTGCCAATATCCCTCCTCCCTTTAAAGAGCCAGCTAAGGAGTCCCCACTGAAACCAGTGGAGGAAACAAAATCAGAGGAAGAACTAAAAGTGAAGGAGAAAACCAAGTTGGAGGACAAACCAAAAGTAAAGGAAGAAACCAAGTCAGAGGAGAAACCAAAAGAAAAGGATGAAACCAAGTTAGAGGAAAAACCTAAAGTAAAAGAGGAAACCAAGTCAGAAGAAAAACCTAAAGTAAAGGAGGAATCCAAGTCAGAAGAGAAACCAAAAGTAAAGGAAGAGCCCAAATTAGAGGAGAAATCAAAGGTAAAGGAAGAACCCAAATCATCGAAAGAGCCCAAAGTGGAGAAACCTGTTAAAGAAGAGACAAAAGAGGAGGTGGCCTCATCAGAGGTCAAGGACACTACAGTTGAGGACAAATCTGACCAGAAAGAGGACAAGGAGAGCAAAACAGCAGCTCAAGAGAGTAAACAGAGCCCAGCAGCCATGATAGGGAACATCCTATCTAAGCCTAGGCCCTCTCCGTCTCCTCGCTCAGGCTTGAGGAGGACACCTGAGGACACAGCCTCAACCCCTTCCACAGCCTCCCCTAGGTCCTCGAGGACGTCTGGCGGTAAGTGATCAACAGAGGTTTATTATTCTTACTTGAATCTTTGATTTATTATAATATTATAAAATGATTTTTTCACTCTGAAAAGACGTGTGTAAGTCACTTATTGATGTTCATTATAAACATGTTTTTTCTGAGCTGCTTTATAAAAAAATATCTTTTATTTGTCTTGCAAGGACTTTTCAGAATCTTTTTTCACATTTCTGAATCAAAGCATGCTTCTTTGAAACTCAGCAGCCAAATGTTCTGCATGTGGTCATTTCTTCTCTGATGAGAAAATGCTTAACACAATCAAGTTGTTGAATTTCAATAGAAATGGATCTGTGAAAAGAGGTCCAAACAACAGCCGAAGTGTCTTGTTTCTCCAGTCTGATAACAAATATTTTTCTATCTGTGTACTATTCTTGCAGACATCTCTAAACCCTTACCCCTGAGGCCAAAGCCACCACCTAAGGCTCCAAAACCATCAAACAAGAGCCGAAAATCTGATCCGGAATGTTAGTGTGGATAACAGTCTTTTTTTTTTTAATGTAACAGAAAGCTACAAACTCAACTGTTAATGACTGCTAAATTGAGTTTGATATTAATCACAGTTGCAGTTATTTCCAATTAATCCTCTTTGCTATATATCTTTTGATTAAATCATTATCTTATCTGTTCATGATTCTTTTACAGAGAAAGAATACAATATGAGATAAATATATTATTTTTAAGCAGGATACCACTACATAATAATGTGAATAAAAGTTGTCAATAGCAAGTCTTCTATTCTGCTCCTTAATATAACCCTTCTGTCTTTCCATATGCATATTTCTTTATTATTAGCAACAGAGAAGGGAGTTTCTAGGGAGAGTTTGGAAAGTAAGGAGTCTGCCGCTGACAGTAGAAAAGAGGCCCACTCTACTCAGAGTGATGACAGTGGGGTCGTGGTGGACTCCGCCACACTACGACTGTCCGTCGGGGAGAAAATTAAACGACTCAGCCAAAGACTACCTGAACCAGAAAACCCCCCTGCATCCAGCAAATCCAGTTCTCTACCCAAAAATGTTTCATGTAAAATTTCTATATTCCTATTCAATAATGTATCTACAAATTTATCAGTATATTCATTTTGTGTTACCTATATGTACATGTATTTGTCACAAATTATATAGGTACAAGTATATGTCACAAATTATAAAAGTTAACTGCAACATTATTCTGACCTTCTTCTATATATTTTATAAGCACATGTATGACCAAAAATATTGGAAAATGTATTATCTTTTACACTACCGGTACAATGGATTTCACTTATTAGTATTATTTTATATTTTTTTTTTTTTTTACAAACTTTATCATATTTTATATTTCCTTGCATCCATACACGTTTTCATAGAATGTATTTCCTGAAAATGACCATTTCATTGCAGTGAAAAGTTCTTTGAAATCTGAAGTGCAAGAAAATGGTGACTCGGAGAAGTCTGGCGACAAGCAGGAGAAATCAGAGGAGGAAAACTCAGACAGTTCCAAACGTACCTCTGACTCAGACAAGTCTGAATCTTTGGGCGAAGGTGCAATAGAAAATGTGGATGAAATCATGGTTTAATAGGATGTCACAATTAGTTGTTCAGCATCTTGATATTTAATTCTTTCTTGAATAACATTCATTTTTCAAATATCATTGTGTTCTCTATGGCAAAGAAAGGGATAGATCACTCATTTAACCATTAATCCCTGGATGTATAGAGCCCTCAGGTTTAATTCAATTATAGTTATGTAATTGTTACACAACTTCACACCAAAAAAGGATGTGTACAGTATATTTTTGAAACAAAATGTGGCCTTTTTTCCATTTTTATGAAAAGCATGCTCTGAAATTTCTTACTAACTGTTGTATTCATCTTTGAAATTTTACATTTTATTGTTATATTTGTTTCAAGAGTATATTTTTTGACAAAGGATTTATTGTGCTAAATTTTGTGAGGGTTGCAAGTTTTCCCCAAAAAAGTGCTTTATAATCAGATACAGACAAGAGTAGATAACACATGAATATACATGTACTTTCATACAGATAGAGTTTTAACATAGAGTTCCAGGCACTTGCTATTGATCTTGTGTAAATATAGATTTTGACTGTTTGAAATTGACTAACTGAAATCAATTCTATACATATATGTATGTATTATGTTGCTAAATGTTGAAATGAAATGCATTTTTCACAGATGTTGAGAGACCATACTTGAAATATCAGCCACTAATCTTGATATATCTACAAAGTTTAATTTCGAAAAAAAAATGAAAAAAAACTTTCATCCTGTCCATTTTTTTTTCTTTTTTTGCATACATCAACATCAAATTTTGTTATTCAATCTGTAATCAATATCTGCCCTCTTTAAGCAGTAATCTTACATGGTCCATGAATAAATGATATGTATTGCTCTCAACATAAACTGCTCTTGATTTTTCTCATAATCATCAAATTTTTCATAGATATTAAAGCAAGCTTACAGTTATACCTATATACATGTATCCGGAGGGCCCAATTTTTTGTGGAACAAATATTTATATTTTAAACTTATTTAAATATGTGGAAAACTAGCAGCTTGTGGAAATGCAACACAATTATTTTGGGATGCTTTACTTTGAGTGAATAGTGCTTGATAACAAATTTTATGTTTTTCATACATTTTCTGCTAGAAACAAGAATGTCTGCTACATAAAATAGGATAAATTCATGTTAACTTTCAAAAGTTGAAAAGTTTAAAAGAATTAAAAATCTTTTTGGAACTGCGATTTGCACAAATCATATTTTTGATTGGGAACAAATCTCACTATTTTAATGAAAGAGCAATATCCATTGAACAAAAATGTGTCTGCTACATAAAATAGGATAAATTCATATTAACTTTCAAAAGTTTGAAGAATTAAAAATATTATGCACAAATCATATTTTTGATTTTGAACAAAGTCTCACTATTTTAATGACAGAGCAATACATTCTCTTCAGAAACCATGAATAACATGTTCCCTATATTAACTTATAGAATATCCAACTAGGATGTAGATGAAGTTACCCTTCTTAGATTGTCTGTGATAAAAGATGTTTAGTATTTAGACAAAATTCCTTTTTAATTTTTTTTATATTCAAATCCCAGTTTTATTCTCACCCACTATAACATTATACATTTGTTGATGCAATATATGAAGTGTTCAATTTGATTTTGAGCATTGCTCTAAACCTTTATATTAGTTAGACGATATATTTGTGCTACATATATTTTAGACCATTAAGATGTATTTGTACACAAACATAATTCAATAGTCTAGTTACTGTAGTACATGTATTGCAGTGTTATCGATCATAATTTTGTATGTTTTTTTGTTTTTTTTTTACTTTTTGTAAGAGCATAATCTTTATTAAATTATTTAATCATTTTATGTGTATATCAGTCCATATTCATGATTGTTGGCAGTGCCAGAGTAAGATAATTAGGGGTCAAAGTTCATGCTTTTATCTCCAGTAAAAAAGTCATTATTCCATTTACCATATTTTAGTGAATCTTCCACAGATGTAGCTATATTTTGGCCCCTTTTCTCCTTTTCTAAATAATGTAACAGTCAATAAATACTTGTGGGAAGGATTCAAATTATGGTACATGTAGATTTTTTATAGATGGTGAACTCTAACCTTTTAGGTTCACATTAATATTCAATAGGTGGGACAATGCAATGTTGAGTGCAGTATGGTACTGCTTGCATGTATATTTTAGTTTTGGTATTTTCTTTTCGAGACCTGTACATCTCTTTTCTCTCTCTCTGTCTATACAGTTTGAATGCTGGATGTAAGTGTAAGATAAACACCGCTAAGCAGGCTGTGCCAATGTATGGGATTAGGAAATTATTTTATTCAAGATTCTGATAAAGATAATTTTTTTAGGATAGTCTTTTTCTGGAAAATAAAGCCTACAACTTGGATATGTTCATACACAGTTTTACGGTACAATCATTACTTCATTATTTTGACCATCTGTTTGATGTCAGCTTTATACAACCAAATGGTTGTGAGCTCTTATTCATTTCCTTCTCCTCAAAAGTTGATAAACAAGATTTCTGCATCACTATTATGTATTTTATGATTGTGTGTTTGATAATTATTTTCTAATTTACAAAAAAAAGGTCTTCATTTTTTTTCTATTAAAAAAATCATCAGTCTTCCATTGTGTAAGCAAATCAACAGCTAGCAGCATTATCCTAAAAAAAAATTGACTGCCAGGCAGGTAATAACCTTTAGAATTGAGACATTCCTCCTTTTTATATTGTTAAATCTTAAATTGTTACCTGTTATGTCCATATCCCTCCCTAAGTGTGCAAGTGATGTTCCCTTGACTTTTTGTTACACAAGTGTATTAAAGATTTTTTAGTGAAGAAGTGCTGATTTTGGTTTATGTTTTCATGACAACAGTATACTGTGGTTTCATCAGTATTTGTTGAGCACATATTTTTTTAGATATCATTGTTCAGTCAAAATCAGATACCATATTGTACTGTTTGGACCACTGTCCACAAATTACATATCCTGGAAATTTAATTTGATTAAAACCACGAAAATTGATGCCATGAATATTGATGAAACCACAGCAATGGCTGTTATTACCAGTAGTGGCAGGAGGATATACAAACACATGTAATGTCACCAGTATAATTCAGGAATACAGAACAAAGACATCACTTTCAGGGAATATACATAATTTTATTTAAGAAAATAATTTACAACATTCATCACTGTCAAGAAGCACTCGATCCAAACATAAGAATGTGCTTAAATACCCAGGACTATCTGGAAATAAAGTTACCATATATTGCCTATCCTTCAAAACATTTACACAATATTTCATATCAGACTTCAATTACCGGTACACAACAACGTCCATCTTTGTAAACATTAAAGTTGAAAAGTAACTGCAGTTTATGATGTTTGGTGAGTACATAGTAGAATTGATCTTGCAAATTGAATTTTATAAATAATATTCCAATCAGTCATATTTTTTTTTTAGCTACTATCTATTGTTCAATGTAAAATCACATACATTAAAAAAAAAACCATAATATTTTCTAACAATCTGTATAAAAAATGTCCATAGCAAAAATGTAAACTCCACCTGCTGAATTACAAATTCAGTTACACCAATTCATAAACTCTCAGAAAGCAAAGGTTATGATCACAGAAGAAAAAGATATCCAACAGACACTGGTCTACATTGCATCTCCAAATCCCAAACCAAGGCAAAGTTGCAAGATTTCAATAAATAAGAAAAGTTTTACATGGATCTGTATGCAACATTTGTTAATAAAATGTCCCCACCACAACGTGGCATATAATGCGAACATACATGTATATGTTAAAGGTTTTTCTGTCATGAACAAAAAGTAATGAATTTTTAAGCCTTCCTCCTATTGCAAAGTATAATGCGAGCAGATCAATAAAACAAAAAATTGCCCCTGCAACATCTGAAGGTGTATCTCAAGAAACTTGTACACATTTTACATGTAGATACATGATCAATGCCACTAGTTGCTGCATCGTTACATTCATTTAAAAAGAGAACTACAAAAAACATGAATGAATGAGATCATCAGAAACGGTTGTTTAACCTATCCAGTGTATGACACAGTTTGGTATAAACCATGATATGATGGCCTATAGATGCAATCTAAACTGTTCATTAACAAAAGCCACAAATTTGATGTATTACATTAAAAAAAAAGGTTATTGAAACACAGTTGTACACTTATCCTGATGGATAATTACATGTAAGTATGAAATTACCTTGATTTAAGTACATGATTATGACGCTGACATTTCATTAAAAAGACAAGATGACGCAATAGTTATGGAGATACAGACACCAATCACGTACACCTAGTACCATCCCGACTATGGGGAGATAATACTGATCAATAGCCCCTTGTAAACAACTGGTATGATTCAATCCTGAACGGCTTATACAATTTTCTTTCAACCAAAGGTGAACAATTTTTTCACATTATTATCAGGCTCTTCTTATAATATTAGGTTCCCAAAAAATTCTTAAAATTATACTCAGATTTTCTTTATACAATAAATGTAATAAACTGACATTGAATGGCTATCCACATTTGACCAGCATGTGTTGTTGACTTTTAGAAACTTAGCCCCAATTATGTGAGATTTACTTTCTTTGAAACATAGAGAGGCTTCCATTCTCTTCTAATTTGGAATGTGAATTACTGTAATATATATTTTTCCACCATCAATCAGCTTTTTCATGAAATGGTTTTGAAGACTCCAAGTTTTCTATTTCTGAAATAAAGGCAAATCACCAGTATTCATTTGGTTTATTTTGTTAATACCCCTTTCATTTATATACAGTCAAACTTCGTTATCTTGAACTAGATGGTACTGTTTGAAAACTTCAAGATATCAGAGTATTCAAGGGTAAAATACTTGAAAAGTAATTGGTTGGGACTTACAAATCACTTGGATATATCCATTGTATTCGAGATATCAGTGTTCGTGTTATCAAAGTTTAACTGTATATATAAATAGTAATAGTCATCGGACATTGATACAGCTGTTTCTATTCCTGACCTTGACCTGTCTCCTCTTCTCCCTCCTCTTTCAAGTCGCTGTCTTCCTCTGGAACATCATCAGCTCCCTCCATACAACATATACTATAGCAGACGATACTTACAACAGCCGTGGGGAGGCCGAACATTAACAGGAACAGCCAACGAGAGGACTGCCAAATGCTCTGTAGACAAAGGACAAATGATGAACAGATTACTTTTTTATGGAAAAAAATGGATGATTTTAGAAAGTTATAAATAGATATCTCTAATGCATGTGTATATACAATGAACTGATGAATATGATAAGATGTGTATCATACTTTCGAATAAATAATCACTAAATTCATTACTTCAAACTGAAGTTCTTAGAAATTTCTTTTACTGAACAAAAAAAAAGAATATAAGATGAATGTACTTACAATGACTGTGGTAAATAAATCGTAAAATATTCTCTTTAGTCGCTGAAGAAAGCCAGTTCCACCCATAGGCTGAAATATCAAAAGAAATCGGGAAATTATATTATAAACTGATATCATTCAGTGAAATTCATTTAATGGTAATTTTTTCAACTTTTTCAGCAATTTATATTCAAAACTGACATAGTAAATTTATTTCATATTAAAGTGCAGAAACTATACATAGCTGAAAATAAAAGTTCCATATTGTGAATTATACCACAATAAATGGTACAATGAAGCGCATTGAAGTGGTAAGAGTTTTCGTTTGAATGGAATGTCCTACACTTTGTATCGAACTTCAATTGTTACATAAGACATGCCCATTTCTTTTATAAGAAGAAAACAGTATTCGTAACGATGCTTTCGGAACCGCTCATCTTCTAAACAACACAATGCGCTTCATTGTAAAATCGACATCCACAGGGATTGTGGTTTTGAAAGGACTTTGAGTACCATGAACAGAAAACTAGTGTTAGAGGTACCAAAGATTGTATTTACATTGGATTTGGGCACCTGTGGTGGACAGTTTTATTAAAGAGGTCTTAAATGACCCAACAGAGCTCAGAAAAGCACCACAAATCTTAAACATTTATATAAAACAAAATCGCCAAATTCCATCAATTTATGTCTTGCTAGACTGCCTTGAATGGTTTTATTTTGGTGCTTATAAGATAATATACCTCCCTGTATTTATATAGTTTGATAAAAAAAAAAAGGGAAGGGGGTTGTCATGAATGCCTACGCAATTCATTCCAGATTGTTTTTTGTTTGTTAGAAAGGCCCAAGAAGTTGCAATTTGAAGCTAACCACAGAGGTGAATCCTGATAGCAAGGGTGAGTGCTGCTACCATTATACATTAAATGTGGTGGCTATGTCTTGTTAATTACAAAGACTCAAAATTGAGTTTCAGTTGTATATTCCTCATGTTGAATGAATCATGCCATCATGTGGTTGCATGAGTTTTCTCCAAAATGACATCATTTTCCTAATTTCTTATATGTCACATGGCGTACAAAAAATCCTTTTATCTTTATACATGTACATGAAAAAAATTGAAATTGAGTTACATGTATACTAACAAAGTAATATTGTGTGAAATGGTTAGAATCACACAATTACTCAAGGGACTCGTAAGAAACGAATTTTCTCTATTACTTCAATTAGAGTCACTAAAATTGCCAAAATCCCAACTATGATATTACAGTATCTAAAATAACTTATCATCCTGTCAAACAGACCTCTGACGATGATTAACATGCTAAAATTATCAGACGACTAAGTAAAGTTTTTCTTAGTTTGCAATCCTACGAGAGCTATAAATCAATCTTCTTCTGAAATAAAAATGTTAATAGTCATACAAATGACGGTACTGTAATAATCATAAGCTATGGAGAAAATCAAATATTTGGACGATTTACACAAAAAAATGTTGTTGTATCCTACTATCGAAGACACATGACGCATATTTTAATTACTCGAATGCTGCATCTAGTTTTTTTAAAGCTAGAAATTGCATATGATGACGAAGACTAACTTTGATTTTGTATCGTCAATTTTCAATGCCATGTCTTAGGTTAAAAATGATTAAGTTTCAAAATTGTTAACTAAAAAGACAGCCATTAGAGGCAGCGTTTAGTGTTAGACTATCGGAAACCCATGATGCCAGGATACAAAAAAGCATGTCACAAAACAGAGGTCTCCGATACCTCCTTCAAGTACCATAACATTTCTCTCTCTCCTACTCTCATCTTTGACTATACCTGAATGTTTCCATCTCTGACTCGGTTGAGGAAGTCTGACACTGTTTCTATGGTAATGTCCTTGACCTCAAAATCTGGGAAGTAGTAGTAGTGAGTTTGTGTGTTAAGGACTAGAATGACTGGTGTTGCTAGGAAAGCCATTGTAATGCTGTTTACTGTCTCAACATCTGTCATCCACAGAAACTGGAAGTCCCTAGTGAAGAGTTCAACAAAGGGGAATAACTTTGATACCATTGTATAATTTTCTCAAAACACAATTGCTGACCTTTCAATTGTGCTTTACTATTCATATATGATATGTAACATACCTAATTAAGAGATACTGTTTGTTCTAAAATATATGGTCACTATACCTATTCATTCTTTTCTTTTTTTATCTCTATGGAATCATTATTAATAAGAATCTTGAAAAGTGTATCTAGAGGACACATCTGGATTTTTTCAGTTTAAAATTTATAAAAATTTTCCATGGTTTTATATTCACCTAATGTTTAAAATACTTTATTTGTATTTTTCTTTTTTTTTGTCTGTGAACTTGCACTGATAGGGAAGCCGGATAACCATTCATCCTTGCAACGGGGATATTTATGAATGTAATTTGAATAAAAACAACTCCCTTTAAAATAAATGTTTACTACAATTAATGATATCTGTCAGAATAAGAGAAAATATGAACACAAAAGTCAAAGATTGGTCTGGAAATTACTCCTTCTCTCTATATTATTAATTTTCCTTGCTGTACAGAGTTGACGGTTCAAATGTGATGAATAACATAATGTCATAACTTGAAAAAAAAAATTAATGGAAGAAATTTAACACTTTTGGTATAATAGCTTTCACCTGCCTTTATTAATGTGGTTCTGATCAAACATTGTGTACATAGCACCAGCTCTAGGCAGTTGTGTTTCTGTACGCCATGCAGAGCTCACCACTGTAGCAGAAATGTGACAGTGATTGATTGGGGAACAACTTGCCCTGGTGTACCATTACCACAAAGGTTACCTTAACTGTGACACAATCTTGACAGGATTTCACTATATGGTGCACAACCAATATTTCACACAAGAGCTTTTTGTTTCGCTTTTCTTTGTGGGATACTTTAATCTTTTTTTTTTAAACCAGCAGAAATCAACATCTTCTTACCTGTGGTATATTTCTCTGTATTTAGAAGCCATAGTTTGACCAACATCTTTGATTCTATAAATAAAAAACCAAAAAATTATGTGTTTATATACCGGGGTGCACACATATATGCATGTATCTACAACAAAAACTTCCCAGTGCTCTGAATCATATTTCAATCTTATCATAGTATCATAGATGTAATTCAGGAACTAAAGTGCACTGCCTCTGCTAAAATTCAGAACCTGAATGCGCTGCCTCTGCTGCCTGAATGCAGTTTTGGTGCTAAACTATTGATATCATGTCTAGATGTATATAAATCAGGATCAGTGGAATGGATTTGTGCTTATTATATAATTCTTAGATATGCACCATGTCATTCCAAACCCCCCATAAATGACAAGACTAAGATATTCCTGGATGATGTCTGCTGTGGCATTGATTGTGGCCCAGTTTGACTAAGGATATCTTTATCTATATCATTTCTTTCAGTGAAGTTGTGATTTCTCAACATAAGGCCAATTTATGCAAGAGCCTCAGCTAGAAACTCACTCTGATCACCTCACTGACTGTACACTGAGATGACCAATTATTTTGCATGTTGTCTTTGAATAGCCAAATATCATTTTAAAGCAATGCATGTAATAAGTTTTGGGTTCTGTATAATTTATAGTCAAAATGTAGTTAAAAAAGGATTATTTTGCATGTGTGTACATTAGATCTTATCTCAAGATGTATAATAAAGGACTATTGATCAATTTATAGGTGCTAACCTTTCTTCAATCCCTAAACCCCTTCAAAACTTTTATTTGACTGGGTTTTTTTTATCAGCATGATAAGAATTAAAATATCATTTATTTCAAATTATTTTCAGACAGAAAACAAGAAGGGTAAGGTGTTGAAGCATAAATCTCAATAATTTTCACGTATTGATTTGCCCTCTTTAGATAAAAGCATACAGGTATTATTCACAAAAATTACACTCATCAGCTAAAACCTTCTGAATTTTTTTTCATTAATTTTTCTCAAGTAGTCAAAGAATATTTACAGATGAAGATTGGGAACAGTGATTAAGAAGGTTTATCCTCTTGTGCCCTATATCCACCACCAATTACGCACACAACCAGGAACTGATGCCACAGAAATACCATAACTTCAGATAAAAATATTTCCAAGACAGTAAGATCAAAGAGTAGAAAAAAAACCCACAGAAAGATCTTATTTAGCCTCGATTTTTTAGCTCATAAACCCCATGCAATATTGTTGCCAAACAGTGACAAAAAACCAGACTAATATCTAATATGCTGCTTTACTTTTTCTCCTGAGTTACCCCCCTTTGACAAACAACAGTGTATTATGCAAGATCAACACAGTGTGGAGTATTTTTGTTTAGATTTGATGAAGGTGATTTGCTCCAGCGCCCCAACTGTACTGCCATTGGCATGGTTGATGACATCTACCACATAGAAACTTCTTTGTTTTTCATTATTTTCAGTTCTAGCTGGAAACATTGGGAAATGAGACTTGGCAAAACTAAGTCCAAACATACCACATCTATCATGGTAGATTTATAGTTTCAGAGAGGCAAAGCAACAGAAAATGGAAAGAATTTATTGGTTACTTGGCATAGTTTGCAGCTCAAGACTGAGAACAATTTTCAAAGGAAAATCTGTTTTTCTTTCCAATTTCAATTCTAATTTCACATGTAGTATATCGATCCTTGTGGAATATTCCTTAGTTTAAATGTATAGAAGTCATATTTAAGGCTGAGCCATTAAAAGGATAGCAGGACAGTGCTGGTTTAAATTCAACAGAGTAGGTACTGCTCAATAATCTAACTGTGATACTAAGAAGGTAGAATTTAGTGACAACAAAATCTTTCTTCACAGCTAGAGTATAGATACAATCTGAGAAAGGAGGAGAGAAAATGTGTCATAGATAGAATAGTTTGATTATAACTGATACATAGTGCTTTCTTTGCTCTGATTTTGTCAAAACCCTGTGTCTCCACTCCAGAGTTTTAATTTTATTAAAACTCAAATAAATAAATACTGTTACTGAACTTATTAACAACTGATCAACATGCAGATAAAGAGCTACAAAGACAACTATAAAAAAAAATACAAGGGGAGAAGAACAACAGGACAAATGCATAGAAGGTATGACAGTTGATTTGCATATGGTGCACAAAATTCACTATTTCACTGTACCAACGGTTGCTGCTAAAATGCGGAACAGATAGTGGAATGGGAAAAAGGATAATTTAAAAGATACAGTAAATCTTGTTAATACAAACAAGAGTATAATTGGAAACCATGGATAAAGTGAAAAATCTTTGGTATCTCCAGCAAATTCTAAACAATGTTTTTTTTCTCCCCTGAAACAGTGAAATCTGATCAAGTATATGTATGGATATACATTTTATGTATCAAATTCTGGTGGGTTAAGAATCTCTCATAATCTTTTATTCATACTTGAGATTTATATCAAACTTTTAAAGTGTTTATCTTCAAACACATTCTTCAATTTTAACAGTATAAGGTTTTTAATACAGTCGTAGTAAAGATATGAAACTATATATTTTCACTGGTTTACAAATTGAAATTAATTGCCTTTTGCTAGCTGCCTCCAATTGAGAGCCCTGCAATGAAACTATCTTCATTTCCCAAGGAAGAGATCCAATGATACTCTGCAGCTGTATTCATTGGGAGGAAAATAAGTAAACAGAGAAGTTTCACTGTATTTGGAATTTGCAATACTCACTATAAATTAAGGACTTGTAAGTAATGGATACTGAAAAGTAATTTTACAAATTCTTTTGACTTTGCTGAATATGAGTTTTACTGTACTTTTTTTAATGTACTTTTTTACGTAAATCACTTGGAAGATATTTAACACAAACCATACACAATTCACTTCATATCTTACAACCAATCTTAATTTTATCATGAATCTTCCTCAACTATACTACAGCATTCTTTTTTTTTAACCAAGAGTGGTAATTCTAAGTGAAATTGACCAGCTAGTACATACAATCCGGTACAAATTGAATAAGTTTATAAAAGCTTTATCTTATAAAGTTAATTAAGTTACTCAATTGCTTTTCACTCTTCATTGCATTATCATAATAGCTTACACCCCTGGTCCAACTGCCTCATTCATCTTATTTGACACTGTTACATAACAAAGATTAAGCTTGTTGAGAAGAATGTGGGCTTTTTAGTATCACAAATGTTATTAACTTACTCAAATAAAATTGATTGTACATTGACATTTATAATCACAGAAAAAATAACAAACCATTAGTTCTACAACTTTTTTACCTAAACACTTGAGTTAATTTGCTTTGATTGCCAAATCACTGAAGAAAAGGAAATAAACTCAGAACTGTGATGACTTATCCATTTGGCATTGCTGTTATCTGTCACTTAATTATGGCTTGTTAGACTGTAAACTGAGGATAATGTATGATATTGGATGATGTTTCTGGTATTCTAAATATTAATCCAAAGAATAAAAATAACACAGGTAACAATTTAGATTGCAGAGCCCAGTTGCCCATAAGCTTTGTATCCCCCCCCCCCCCTTTGACACATTAAGTGTCTCTTTTGTCCACAGAATGTATACGTGTACAAAGTTGTTTTTTTTAAACAGTTCATCAATCATTTTCATTTTTTAAGTAAAAAATAAAATAAATAAAAATACCCCCCCCCCCCAAAAAAAATAGAAGATACAAATGTCACTTCAAAATTTATGTCACATCAAAATTAATGGTTGACAAAATACCTACATGTAATTAGACCCAATTGAATTGTAATTTTTTAAAGTATTCGGGTCATATTTAGTGGGATTAAAATAGTTCTATCATTAAAATACTTTCTGAAAGGTCACATTTCATTCACACACAATTAAGATTCAAGTCAACTCAAGCACTTTCACCTTTACATTATTCCCCCCCCCCTCTCTCTCTGTTACAGGGTATTACATTACATTATATTGTTTAAAAGTTGCTTGCAATCTTTTCAGTTATTCAGGTTTAGCCATGAGTAATGAAACAGTTCCATGACTAATTCATTAATCATATATACACTTTACACTTTATTATTATACCAGTGCTGCATTCAAGATCGTAGCAGAGTGAACAATATACTAGCTTAGCAATAGAAGCATTGATTTATTCAGTGTGTAAAATACTACTTAGATATCTATACTAGCAGCTAATTACGGTAGCATCTACAATGATTATCTTGATTGCAGCCCAGATCTCTGCACAAAGAGAGAGAAGAGTCCAAATTTAATTAAAAGCATGCACAGTGCAACTGCTTTTTAAACCAGGTGCTGCACACAGGACACTTAATTGAATGATTGCACATACATTACTGGCAATAAAACTTGAAACGAATTACATTCTTTTGGGCAACAAATCATGCCCAATAGAGTGTTTTCTGTAATTGAAAAAAAAATGATAAAGAGACAATAACCTCTGCAGGCTATGAAACCTTTGAATTCCTATATCATCAGTGAATAATTCAAATGCCCACCAAGGTTTGTGAGAAGTCAAATTCTTCTTGTTATTTTTCATCATGATGATCAAGTTAAAACCCTCTTGAAATATGATAATCTTCTATTAGTGTATATTTCAATCTTTAAATTAACTTTTCATTTTTCTGAAGACAAAACCCCCACTTTGTGATCATTTGATAGCAAATTGTGAAGTTTTTTAATGTGAAATCTAACCCAGCCTCACACTTAAAAGGCATAATTTTTGTTTACAATTCTAAGCAGTTTGATGGATTACATAAAATGTTTTTCGTATCTTTATTTTTAAGCCCATGTGTTTAGCAAATCACCAACCTCTCAAAAAGATTACATTTATATTTATGTGTAGAATGTACTTGAAAATACATTCCTCCCAGAATATGGCAATTAGGATAACTGAACAATTTTAAGTGCATCTATTGTACACAAATACACTACTACAAGGCACCCTATTATGTAATGCAGTCTACAATAGACCACATAAATATTAAATTCAAGCAGAGAGTATTCCACTGCTGCAGATGTATCTAAGTGCTAAAGCTGAAATACTTAACTTTATGCATGTATCAGTTTGTAAAATCAGCGACTGTGAAGATCCCCCCTGAAACCTTAAACCCTGATCTATCAACATAAAAAAGGTAACAATGATATGCGGTAAGAATTATACAGCATTAAAGGGCATAAGAAAGGGGCAGTCGTGGTGTATTGACTTGCTGTAATCATCGACAAACACGGCTACCGTATGACAGGATCACTTCTTCACTAACATTTTACCTGAAGCTCCAGCGTTTTATGAATGAACTGCAACACAGTGGGAGGCATAATGCTGCAAATTTTGAAAAAAATAGGGGGGTTGTATTTTTCATCAGCATGACAAATGAAGATGCAGCAACCACTGGAGCAGAGCTTCAGCCCACACAACACAGGGGACTAATAAGGAATGGCTGACAGCCACGTGTTCTCGCAAAAAATTAATTCTGTCACTGGACCACTGTTCCTATGAGATTCCTGGTGTATATAAATACAATGCGAGTGAAAATTTAATTGAAAACTTACAAGTTCTCCTCATTGTTGAAATCAGCAACCCAGGATATTTTAATGAGGACATTTTTCATTTTCCAAGACAGTTATTTCCATTCCAAGCTTACAGTCAGGTGTGTTAAGTCTGAAACAGCTTTGATGTTGTTCCAAAATCTCTGAATGTTCCAGATTTCACGTAGTGATACATTTTTGAATTTATTGGAATATTTGTTCTGAATTTCTTTCTCTGTTTAACATTATTAACACAAAACTTGGGATATCAAGAAGTTATCTGACAGCAAGAAAAAGGACATTTGCTAGCCATGAGGAAAATTCTAGTGATTTTGCTTTTTAGTTTTTATTTCTGCCTTGGCATGAAAACATCGAAAAACTCCAATAGGAAATTGCTAAAAACCAAGCGTTGTAAGTATACATTCGTAGTCAAGGAGATGGTAGATGGCGGTCACTGTCCAAACCAAGTCCAAGAGTTTCCACAGGCAGACAAAAGAATGGAGAGCTCCACCTTAGCAGCAGACTCTAAAAATCCGTACAGTATCATAAAGAGCACCACCAACCAAATACTGTCCGGGTCCACGTTTACACAGCTAGAGAAACGACTGAAAGCTGTAGAGAGTATGCTAGAAGACCAAACGTTAGAAAACACCAATCTAAACCAGACAATCAGTAAACAGGAATTCAAACTCCAACAATGTGATAAAATGATGAATGATTATCACAAAAACATCACAAACATGTTTCGTTTAATGAACCACCTCCAGAGGTCAATAAATGGGCAGAAGCAGGGGTATCGGGAGCTGGAGAAGAAGGTCTCCGGCATTGTCCTGGATGTGGTAGAAGTGAACAATGTGCTTGAGAAGAAAGTGACAGCATTTGACAACACTGTCAGCATGAAACGCAAAAACATCCAGGTGGAAACCATCTCTAAAGTGCTCAACTGTGGACAGACTAATCCTGAGACCACTTTCAAAGGTAGGGGCTTAATTCCAATCAAATTCCAAAGCTCAGCTGAATTTCTATCATGATATAATATAATATACCAAAAAACTACAGTTGCAAGCTTTTTAACCAAAAAATGAAAACGCTTTTATCTTTCCTTCTTTCTGATCTTTCACAAATACTCAGTATCTTGAGGAAATTTTACGAGCAGCATGTTGGCACAAAGTTGTGATTACACAGGTATCACCAATTTCTGGGATCTTCAAGCACCAGCAAATATTTGAAGATTTGATAAAATTCATAATTCAGTTTTATGACCATTATATCTATATGCTATTTGTATTATGCAACTGAATCATGTGTCAGCCAAAGTATGCTTTAGTCACTGTCTTCATTACTTCTTTTATTTAGAATGAAAAATGTGTGGAAAAAAATTTAGCAGAACAATAATTCATATTAGTTATAATCTCAATCTAGAGATTTTTTCAAGCTTCTTTTTTGATTCTTAGCGATATGTACACAATGTGCATTACATATTATGAGTAAATTTAACATTTTGAATACAATGTATTTTTGACTCTGTAAAATACTCATTTAATCTGATGAGCGATTTAGCTTCAAGAACAAATGATACTGACACCTACTAAACCAAGTACTTCTAGTACACTTTGAATCATTTAACCATCCATCTAACTATATATACTTCTAATCTTCATAAATATATTTGCCGATTCTTACTCCATGATATCTTTATTATGTTTGTATGAAAAATTCATGCCTTAACGAAGATCTGGATGATCAATCAGTTTACAAACACGAATAAGTTGCTGTACGTCCCCCTCCATCCCTCAAAAAGTTAAACCATTAAAGAAAAGTCTCAAAGGTAAAAGTTGAAAGCGTACAATGTAGTGGAGTAGAAAGTCGTAGGCAGTAACGTCCCACCAAGTAATTCGTGCGCTTAGCATCATCTTAGCATCATGAATTACCACCCCCTTGCTGCTTTATATGATGGCCGATAAGATTAAAATTAAAAGAATTCATGAAATTTTCTTTGAGAATCTTGTTCCGTTTAATTTGTGGTTGTCATGCCTTACTGTTGTCCATCACGCTCTCTACCCAATTATGGGGTGCATGTATAACCACACACCCCCACTTATCCAGTGGGTGCTTTGTTCTTTAATATCACAAATAAACAACTGTTTGTAAAAATTCCATGCTTTTAATTATGTACAGTGGCACCAATTCAGCATGCAGACCTCCCTCATTGGCTTTTGCTGACGAAGCTCTGTTTAATCAGGATTTTAACCTGCTTCTCTCACTCAACAAATTCTCACCTCTTTGATCCAATGAAGAAAGCATGTTTTATAAACTTGAGTCTCCAGTTAAATTCAAACTGCACTGGTTGCCTAGGAAACCTTCTCTGTTTATTTAGCACTAAGACCTGCCATTTATAGCATATTTTTGGGAGGAATAAACAATAACTGCAATATAAACTACCGGTAAATAAAATCTCAAGAGATTACAAATCTGGATTTAAATTCTTCACATATCTGCAGGTTTTGCCATATCTACTAGCTAATATGATATTTCATTGACTGAATATTTCAAATATTCCAAGTTTATTCCTGCACATAATGGGAAATGTACCTTAGTTAAATACATGTACATGAATGATCCAATTAATATTCTAAGTTAATTTTTCTAAATACAATGTATAAATTATATGTGCTTGTACCAAATGTTTCCAAACTCTCATTAAGTTCCAGCTTGTAATCAGCACTTAGCTATCAAACATATGAAACCACCTACAAATCTTTTAATGCTCTAATTCAAATAAAATGAATATGAGAAGCAAATTAAATACATATGTGAGATATTTAACAAAAAATCTGAATTCTGGTCATCAAAAAACTATTTACTGAATTATCATCATGTTTTCAGAGTAACATAAATTTTAGCAGTGTTTAATAACGCATAATTTAGGCCAAATTGAACTGAAAATCCTGATGCTTACTGACATATTTTATCTAATTGGAGGAATATAAATGTCTGCTAGGAAAAAACTGTTCCTCTCTAGCTATTGAGATTCACAGTCAGGATAAGTACTGGTATATCTAATTCAATTTAGTAAGCGACCCAATAGAATTTATAAAAGTTAAAATTATCTTTAAGAGATGCATAATATAGCAATGCATGGACATCGAATTCAAGCATGTTCTTTTCTATAAAGTCAGGATAAATAATCGTCTTAAAGTTTTACAGAATGAAATCAAAACCAGTTAAAATTCAAGTAAACCCAATTCACAACTGAAAAAGCTAGAGCTGAGTTCGGGCTATTCTCTTTTGAGAAGTGGACAGGCATAGCCTACATCCATGTAGGCTATGCCTGTCCACTTCTCAAAAGAGAACAAGTTCGGCCCACTGGGGGTAAAATGTTAATTGGAAGGTGATACGGCATGGCCATTCAAGATGGTTTCGAAAACAAAATTTGTCTGACATTTTAAAAAATGTTTCTGAGCAAATTGTTTTTTTCCCCAGTCATCATGTGCTGTTCACATCTAAATATTGCTGTATAACTTGGTTAGAATTTTTTACTGTGTACCTTTCTAATTCAAAAATAAAACAGATAATACATGTTCAAATGTATTAAGCATCTTAATACTGCTCCTTGAGTGCCCTTCAAAAATGTAAATGAGTACTAAAGCTGGTATTACAGCTGTATGCAGCCACTGGAAAATGTTCTTCTGTGTGGGGTGAAAACATTTTTCTTTAAATATAAAAAGAACATTGAATGCAATGATGGAGGAATTTGGTTAACAAACTCACAGCATCTGATCTGCTGTAACGTGCATTGAAGATTGCTGATATTCATCTGTACTGCATAATTCCAATGTTAGAACTCTTGTATACAGTCTTGTAGATTAATTTGTATTTTACATTCTGTCAATGACCTCTAAATTCACATAATAACCAAAAGATACATATCAAACATTAAGAATTCCTTTTTTTGATAATTAATTTTTGTTTGGCTCCGCAGTTATGAAACTGATGACAATGCTGAACATTTCTGTTCAAGAATTTGACAATGTGTCTGTAATCCTGGCCCCAGCCTGCCCATTCTAAGAATTTTCATGTTTATATACACACAGAAGGCATTATGACAGTTTCCCTATCAATCACCTTCAGAGCCAAGGGAGATGAAGAAAAGAAAAAACTTGCATAAAATAAAGGTTACTCATAATTTGGGTTATTCATCTGTAAACAATTATCGATAGTTACCATTGTGTGTGCGCATGCATCACTACAGAAATGTCATGCCATGTCAAACATTTTTCTTTCTTTTGATTTGCTTTGATTTAAAGTCAGGGTTAATTGAACATATAATATCTAGCCCACTGACACAGAAACAAGAAGTTCTATTAGCCACTGTAAAGCTAGACCTCTGATCAGAGACTTAAACTTTTTGAAGAACCCAAATTGCTAAATAATGACATAATGGTGATCCTTCTGGCTCAATCCATCATAATCCTAATTTGTTTGAAATGAGTTCCAATGACCAAATACAGTGTAGTTTTATGTGTTGCTAATCCACAAATAAAGCATCAAAATACAAAAAAAAATGGCACACTTAGTACTTCATCCATGGTCTGTTATAGCCAAGAGTAGCTGTATTCAATTAAATCAATACAAAAATACTTTGCTTTGATATGGGCAGTTTTTTGCTATTTCAGCAACTATACAAATGCCAACAAAATTATGCAATGTTATAAAATGATTCCTATGCCTCAATGTCAATGGTATATTGCCTATCAAATACTCATTGATGAAAATTCTTAATCATCAAAATCTTGCTATATGCTTCAGTTTTGCTGAGGCATTTATTTTTTACTGGACTTATTATGAATGGTGTACCCTAACTGACTATTTTGTAATATGTACGTGATAAAACTTACTTTTGTATGTAAAATGCATTTGTCAAGGATTATGGGGAGCAGCTTTGGGTTTTCAAGAAGCAATTTTGAGGCACACAGCATCCAATTTTATAATACCTTCATATTTTTGACCAACATTTATTCCTTGGCTTTCAGTAGTAATTCAAATGTTCTATATAGTCACTGTTTTGTTTTTCATAAACATACTCTCCAAATTACACAACCTGATCATGTCAGAGACATATGCATTCCAATTTCTCAATTTAATTCTTTGAGTAAATCATATCTTAATTTCTCTGTCAACTCATTCAAAAGCAAACCCTGAAAAGTCTGAATTCATGTTTTAAGCAGTATGTCAGCACATTAAGTTTATCTTGGATAATGCTTTAATAATAGGGATGTGGCAACTTTATCTCAAATACAATTTATCCTCTTTTTTTTATTGTTACAATGTCAAAAATACCCATCTCTCTGTGACATTAAAATTACAGCCATTTTCAATTGATATAATAGTGTATGAATACACGGGTGTCAAAAAGTTTGAGCAGATAACTAGACAATTCCTTGTGGAGGATCCCTGATGAATGAGTCCATTCATTTCCCCGAGACACAGAGAGGGAAGGTTGGGAGCAAGAAAGGTCACCCCTCCCACTATCTGAATACAGTCAGCATAACTAAGTAGAGCACTGGGAAAAGAGACAACGTTGAGAGGTGAAAATAGGAATGCAAGCTCCTAAATGGCTATGTAATGACAAAGATCTGAAAGGTTACAAATTGCCATGTGGAATTTGAGGCACCTATTAAGATCATCTATGCTAGAAAGAGTAAACAAGTTGTCTCTTATCTGCATCACTATGCAGTTGTCAAATTCGGATCATAACTATATAGGTTATCAATTCCCAAAATATTCAAAGAGCTAGCTTATGCAAATTCTACTCACTGTTTAAAATTTTTTGTATTTAAAGTCTCCATGTTTTTAGATTTTTCATTATGCCAAAAAGAGTATTATATTGATATACTGAAAATTATGCGATAATAGAGAAAACTGACAATTTATATTACACATGTACATGTATTTCTTTAAATTCAAGTGAACTTGATGACTCCACATGTGACTTGAATCTCCCTCATTAGAAAGGAATCCTAATTTATCCTCATGTTTTTGTTTACACTTACTGATTCTAGACAATTTAAGTCATTTCTGATTTATTAAATCATGATAAGCTCAAGGTTCTGGGTGGGCTCTAAATTTGAGCATTCATTCGAAATAAATTGGCTATAAACTTAAAAATAAAAAAGATTAAAAATATTACAAACCCGAGAGTCTGGGGAGTATTTTGCTATATAATTCTTTTCATTGAGTCTTCATCATAAATCCATCTTCAACTTTCTTATTTTCCAAAACTTTATTCAAAAAAAGAAAAAAATTTGATTCTTTAAAGTTTAAGACTTTTTAAAATGTGATTTTCTACCATTCTTCTATCTCAATCATAAAAAAAAACCCACATGAGACACATGAATCACACGATAAAAATAGGGCTATAAATCACACTGAAAAAGAAAAATAATCTTAATATCAGTTAATATTAAAATATCAGTTTTTTCAATTGATTTCATCAGACAATAAAACATTCAACCAGGTCTGCATTCATCATGTAATTATGGGTCTTCTACAATTATATAAATCAGATATGCCAATTCTTCAATTGTAACCTATGAACAACCAACTGGTTTATGTGAAGGGTTTGTCAATGCATCAAAGTTAGACACAACAATGAAAGACTGAAGATGATAAGGAATTATATGTCCTCCACAATGGTGGAGTTTTTTGGGTTATGTCATCAGGCCATACCCTATGTACTGCCTTAATATTCAACTTTACATTAACTTCCTTTGTTCATATAGGGTAGATGAAACGATGGAAATTGTATACAACTGGAAACAGACTCTGCATAAACTGATTGAATTTGGAGTGATAATCATGTGTTATAAGGCATTAATATAACATTCATTCTGTAGAGCCAAAATGATTGTTAGATCCTTTTATATTCTTAAAATGAAATACATGTTCAAGATTTTGTTAATGGTTTCTATTAGGCATAACAGAATTAGGTAACTGATAGAGTTTTCTTTATTGTTTTGTTTATCATCTTTGATGCAACTAAATAAATAATACAGATAGAAATAGTTAAGGTAATTCTATGCAGAGTCTAATACAAAGGAACAATGAGCAATGCACTTTATGCATAAGGAAATAGGGTTGTAAAGTTGCTGCTTTGAGCAAGCATCAATTACCTTTTGCCCTGACCTCTTAACACATAATGCATGCATTGTTCAAACAATTTGAAAAATGAATGTCTTAAAAATGAATAATCCCTGGCTTAACCTATTTAACAGCACTTGAATTTTATAAAAAACACCAACATTAAAAAAAACAACCCTAGAGATTTACTGCTTTAAGGTAAAAGACCTCTATTTTCTGCCTCTTAAACAGCTAGTGTCTGTACAATAGCTACATGATATAAATCATCCTAGCTTAATAGCCCTCATCATAAAGATCATAATATTTTATGGTCCATCTTTTTTATCAGTCTTCTATTTTCCTCACTGACTATCATCTTACCCATTTATATTTCACTATTAAGTATTATTTTATAAGCGTAATAGTTGGGAATTAATAGAAATGCCAGTGTGAACTTTGAGACGTTTTCTTAATGTTTCAAACCCACACTGAAATGAATTTCTTTAGACAAGTGTAATATGTGAGTTAACGGGAGACTGTTTGAGCTTTGCAGTGAGTATCTGGGTATCAATGAGTCACTTTTTATTTACTATTAATTCATCATCCAATTTCTCAATTGTGGACCAGAACCAGAAAAGAAGTTTTTGGTATTCATGAAATAACATCACCATGAGTACACAAAACTGCAACCAAATCACACTCCCTTCCAAACCATCTTTAGATGAAAAAATTAATAAGTAAAAAAAAATTTAAAAAAATTGATATATTCAACTCCACAAAAAACCGATAACAAAGCATAACATGTAAAATTATCCCCCCTTTTAGGGAAAA
The DNA here is from genome assembly GCF_963853765.1 of Magallana gigas. NCBI lineage: Eukaryota > Metazoa > Mollusca > Bivalvia > Ostreida > Ostreidae > Magallana > Magallana gigas. The sequence goes on from NC_088855.1 coordinate 48,067,363, forward strand.
AAAATGATTGGATTTGATTTGACACAAGCCATAAATTAAGCTTTTAAGGTCATTAATTGTATTTTAGTTTTAAAAATTCTCCAAGATTCATCTTTCTATTTTGAAGTGTACCTAAACTATCAGACAAGGTGGTAAACTGTGCGAGACAGCTAGAATATGAGAATGCAGACAGTTATGCAATAATTATGAAACAGATGCACCCAGCTCTAGGATAAAGCATAATAAATGTGTCAATTTTATATAGTACTGTAAGGCATACGCACTGATAGGCTATGACAGGCCGATATTCTGTGATGAAAATCTGTATTGGAACTTTTTCTGAGTTGGATACAATCTGCCAATTATTCCAAGTGCAGTTATAACTATGAGACTCTCAATACACTACCAATACATAAAATATTTCCTCTCAAATTATCTTTAAAAAATTTTTATGAACTGCAAAGAAGCAACATACTGAATTTTATGACTCAAAGGTGTCCCAAACCTTGATCTCTAAAGTAATTATCAATTAAGCAGATTCCGCAAAGAGACAATATCTTGACATATTTATCGTTACCGAGAGCAGTATATTATCCTAGCTCTTAAGAATTGTTTACCCTTGATTACTAACAAACATTTTTTTCTTTGAAGTCTTTAATTGATATAATTTTTTTACAAACCTATTATAATAGGTTTTTACAAACCTAATATAATTTTAAAAAAAATTGGGATTGGCTCTCTTGATTGATTTACATTCAGAAGCTATCTTGCAGTGTAAGCAATGGGCTGTCTGATGCTTTAAATAGTGCATGAAGAACAATTATAATTCCTGCAACAGAAGCAAAGCTATAAATCTTTCTGATACAAGTTAAGCTTCTATAATGACACAAAATGTCTAAAAATTAGGTGGTGCGCACATAGAAATGTGTAACTCATGAGAAACTAAAGCATCTGAATGGATCATAGTGCCTCACATTAGCCAAACCACTCACTGATGTATAAAAATGTAAAGAACAGATGACTAATCTTTGTCTGGCATCATGTAACAAATGACACCCAAATCTATCTTTTCTTTATTTGCAGACTGTCAGGATGTCTTGGCTAGAGGTCACACCATAAGTGCTGTGTACTACATCACCACCACCTACTCATCTTGTTCCATCCCAGTCTGGTGCGACATGGACACACCACCGGGGGGTTGGTTAGTTATCCAGAACCGCTTCAATGGTGAGGTGGACTTCAACAGACTCTGGGACGAGTACAGAGACGGCTTTGGCAATATTGCTTCAGAATTTTGGTTGGGACTGGATAACATATTCCTTCTGTCCAATCAGGACTTCTATGAACTTAGATTTGATCTTTGGGACTTTGAAGACAATCGAGCGTTTGCTCTGTACAAGAATTTTAAATTAGATGGAGCAAGAGACAGATACAAGATTCATGCTACTGATTTTGAAGGCAGTGCCAAGAATGGTATGCAAGTCCATAATGGCATGCGCTTCTCCACCCCAGATCAAGACAATGATAATTGGTTGAAATATCACTGCGGTAAAGAATGGCGGGCTGGGTGGTGGTTCAACAACTGTTGGCATTCCATTCTTAATGGTCCATATTACAACCAATCAAAAGTCCTATCACGGGGAATCTCCTGGAATGACTGGAAGCCTGAACAACTCGCCAAAAGTCAGATGAAAATCCGACCCAGTCGCTTACATAGAAGTGTGGAATCAACCAAACATGACCCGAAGGCATCCAACTCAAAGATGAACGATGAGACTTATCTACCCTCAAATAGTCAGGACTTACAAAACATGGAGAGCAGCAAACTGAAACCAAAATCTTAGAAATCAAAGCCTCTAGGTGTTCCAATTTTTTTTTATTAAGAAACCTACACCAAACTTTCACCTATCTTTCAACAGAATGTGCTATATTCCTTATCTTTCAAAGGACAAAATCAGTGGTATATTTCAGACTACAACCAAGCTAAATCGGAATGATTTGGCTTTCAGAAAAAAGACAGAAAGGCAGTTTATCTCTCATAATTCCAAGATTTATCACACATTTTTTCATTGAAGCAGACAGACTACAGCATGTTTCAACAGTCTGTACGAGAACAGAACAGGCTATGATGAGGCATGTTAGTAAGTTTTATTGCTCAGATGTAAGAGATACAGTGTCTGAAAAGAAATGAAGGTTGAAATTAATGGTATTAAATGATGTAATATAAATTCCATTGTTTATTAAAACTTACAAAAAAAAGGAGTTTAAATCAGCAAATTTTTTTTTCACTACTTATTTGCTTAAAAAAATCATGCTGCTATTTAGTGCAATAAATTTCTGTTTCATGCCATCAAAGAAAGCTATTAAAGTGTCTATTCGAAAGTTTATTTTTCAATGAGAAACTGCTAATTCTTGCAAGGATGATAAACTGTTAACATCTTTAGTCTGGATAGGTAAGTCTAGCCTACACTAACCTGTTAGACCAATACCTTGACACAGCATAGAGTGAACAAATGGTAAAGCAAATGATTAAACACAAACTACCTGGTACATTCTAGAATATTCATTTCAATGTCAAATGAAGGCATTGTTTTCTGTTTGGTTGTTGGTTTCTGAACATTTCCAGTTACAACGTAGTTGTTGAGGATCTAACGAGTACAATCATTATTTATCTGTCTTCTGCTGAAAGCTCACTGCTGAATACATATATCTATTAGATGTTGCATTGCTTGGCAAATCTACATGGCAAACAGTTTAGCATATATGACATTTCTTGTCCTAATTAGATTATCTATGGATTATCTCACCAACTGACTTATATCTGTTAGATACCAGTAAGATATGTTAAATATCATTCCAGAGACCCAGACAAATGTTTCTGAGATGGTTCAACGCATTACATATACCTGTTTCTAGCAAGGAGGTTTAGTTTGACATTTCACCAACTCTTCATCTATGAATTGTAACAGGACATTAATTCCAAGTCCATTTTGTCAAAAATAACTGTTGCTAGTATCACACAGTTCATTAAAAAATTACAGTTTCATTGATTTATGTAAGGTAAAAAGTAGATTCAACAGATTCAACATTTGCATGGGCAAGAGTCTTTGCATTAATTATTACCCATTTTAATCATGCATATGCAATTAACACCTTATTTAATTTTGTATTTGACATTTTTCCATTTGCAGCAGCATTTTGTAATTTCTATGTATGTATTTTGAACTATTTTATATTAATATTTATATATTTGTGTATACATGTTAAATTTATTGTGAAGTTTCTGCCTGTACATGTAATACATGTAATAAAAAAATGATTCTTGTTTCAAAGCGAAGAACTTCTTGTGAATAATATTTTTAAATTACCTTTAATTTACTTTCCAAAAATGAATCATTCAGATATACTATCTGATATCTGTAAAAGCGCTGGTCAATTCTATCTAAAATTATAGGAGAAATTCATATTATCAGTCGTTTCCTTAAAAAGATTGTTGATTACTGAAGGCCTGAAAACCTGCTATGAGCTTGTCCAGTGGGGTACGAAAATAAATCTCACTTTTTACAATCCTATTTTTTCTTATAATGATGAAACACTCCCCATGCACTGTTATTAGAATAAAAAAATTGGTCCATTGGTAAAATGATTGGTAAATAACAGTCTGAACAGAAATGTGGTTTTTCAAATCAAACAACACTTGCTAGGCCTTGGGCAAATTGCACCTTCAGAAGAGCTATGATCATCCAGAATAGACAGCTAGGTCTGCAAAGCTAAGGCAAATTAAATAAGCAAACCATAGCTAACACATATATTGCAAAAAATGGCATCATTATTGCCTTCAAGGTTAGACTTTCATGTGTGGACTTCAAAGCCTGCACAACTAATGAAGGTCGAAAAACCAATGACACAGGTAGCAAAACAAGGTGAGGAAAGGGCGAAAAAACAAGGTATAGACGGGGTGTCAGTCAACATGTGCATCCCCCCAAGTTTATGTTACTGATAATGACTATCTATATAAAAATTTATCACTGAATAATAACCCTCAGGAATTCTACCGGACAAAAAAATGAAAGACTGAAAACTTGATAAAGAACATAAACAAAACCCCCAGAATGTGAACACACACAATTAACAAAGCCGATATTTCACAAGGTTATCGTTTTTCTTGGTGAATTATGTAACACTACTTAGTTTATACACCCAATTACACACTGCATTCCAATGTACTGTATAAAAACGGGCACTATTCTTGGCTGTCAGCAGACTTCTATCTCACTCCCCTCCCTACATTATCATTCCACATGGCCGTGACCGAAAACAGATCTGTCCTGAACCACCATTTCATAACAAATTCATACGAAATTCCTTACTTCAAAGTCTTATGCCTCCTCGAAAAGAAATTACTTTTATAAATAACAAATTAATGCTTGTAAATCACTAGTACTGTAGTTGAATTGGCACTAGATTTGTAAGCTAAATTTTCATTGTTAATTGTCACAAACCTATACAAAATTTAAATAATTTTTCCAACTATCTTAAAAAGCACCACTGAATTGCATTACTAATCTAAAATCATTTAACAGTGAAAAATTGAACAATCAATTAAAAAAAATTCATAACACAATATTTATATCTACCGAGTATGATTCCCTCTATTTCCTACGGAAACTTATAGTTACCGGTAATTCATAGCACTATAGAATAGAAGCTGTAGAAACTGACAGGATTGAAATATACATATAAATATGTTTAATAAAAACATATGCATCATGGTCATTCACATTTTAGAAGTGGACCACCTACACCCTTTAAAATAAAGATTTTTGATAAAAAAAAAATAGATTAGGAACTTGTTTCAAGACAAGGTTCGTAAACCAGAGATCAGATTTAGGTGATAAGACAGGCTATAGATTAACCCTTGCTATAAATTTCACAAATAGAAGACATCCTGTTTAAAAAAAAGAAAGAACACATTGTTTTGATTGACATGAATTGTCATCCATTTTTTTTCTCTCTGTCAGTAGATAATTTTTATATATAGACTCTATCATGTAAAATCTATCAATAAAAGCACAATTCAAGGACCTGCATTATATCATTAATGCGATAAGTATCTGGAATAAAAATAACAGGTACCGGTATACCGTCTGAATAGAGGAGAAGCTGAGTCACTCAATGAGCAAAGCCATTTCATTGGAATTTTCATTCATTTTACAATAAATGTCATCCTTTCTTCCCAGTGCAAATACTTTAGATTTACATGCTCCACAGAACCAATAAACTGAATGCAAAATATTTTCTATTACTTTTTCTTTTCCATAAATATTTTTTAATTTATCAAATTGAAAATTTGATAAAAAGTGAAAGCTTTTTATAATAATTTCTTGGAAATGGACATGTGAATAGATAGCATTTTATTTACTTGAAGTATTTGACAATTAAGGAATCTGTTAAATTGTCAATGTATGGTAAATGTCCAAATTTCCCTTAATGAAGCTATATACTGGTCAACAGAATCTAAAAATTGAGCCAGACAGTAGCCCACCAGACATATTTTTTAACTACTTAACAGTGGGTAAAAAAAATTGAAATAAAATTAAAAATTGAGACAGACAGTAGCCCACCAGACATATTTTTTAACTATTTTACAGTGGGTGAAAAAAAATCAACTGATGAAGAAAATCTTGTAGATGGAGGAGATATAAAAACAATTTAATCTTTAAAATAATCTTGAATACGGGAGAGATTTAGGGAACAATCTTTGGAGTTTGTTAATAAAGAAAACATGCTTCAATACGAGCATGTCAGCATTATTTTGAGTGTAATCTAAAGTGTGAACCGATGGGCATGCTTAACTGCAAATCATAAAAGATATAAAGATACGCTTTCAAAAGCCATCAAGAATTTAATTTCCTACTCAAATATATTTTCTTCACCTTGACGAATATTGAGCTTGACAAGCAATATCTGACACATAGTCTAGGAATATATATTAAGACTTATGTATGTCCTTGTGAAGTGATTGTATGAAGTTGATTCAGAATGAAACATGTCCTGAGGCATTTGCTCCTCCGCCCCCGCAACCTCCATTTACTAATGCTACAAATGTGCTACTGTCTATCAGCAGCCACAGCAGCTTAGTCAATGGGTGATAGCTATGAATGAAAGAATTTGATAGTTCAATGGAATTAAACCTGCTGCTGGCGCTGTGGCTCATTATCTGCCTCCAAAAACACTGACAAAATAGTGAGTGGGTTCTATCCCACAAGTAATCACTAAAGATTACCAAGTTTAAAAATGACTTGTGTTGAAAAAATTGTGAAGATCAACACATGCTCCAATTTTTTGTTGTTGTGAACTGAGCAAGTATTTATACCGCACAGCTCTTGAATCACTGCAGGTATGAAAATTTGCAGATAAACAACATTTTTAAACAGAACTCAAAGAAAAACAAAATAGATATTTCATTACTCATTAATTTGCAGTGCATTGCAACTTCTCTGTCCGACTCCCACAATGACAGCAGGGTATTTAACATGGTGGAAACCTGTTTGATTTTTGGCATCTTTTCCACTGGTTTCCAAAAGTACACAGATCATATAAATTATTTCTCGTTTAATTAACTTGTCCAAATCCTGTTTACCACGCTTCCTTAACTACTAGAAAAGACCTGTCCACACATACCCATGGTTTATGCACTAGTACTAAATTAAATCATGTTGTGGGTCACGTACCCTCACTTTCATTTCCCGTGTTATCTCAGATTTCAACAAAATCCATCTGAATTTAATCAGAACTGTCAACCGTGTAATCAAGAAATTCTTTGAATAATAGGATCCTGTGACTAAAGGAAACCTCCCTTTAGTCATAAGACCTGATTGGGTAACTGATATAAGGGGACAGCACTCCAGTATCTGATGAGATAGTGATAGGTGGAACCCTTTGATAAGTATGCAGTGTTAGCCCTGTTTCTTCTTCAGAGGTCTTCTCACGTTTTTGTGATGTAAGACAATTTATCAGAATCTTACATTTCTGTCGGCAGTTAACAGATATATGTGAGATTTGATATGCAGTTAAGGCTGTCAAATCTTATAATTTACCGGTACATACATTCTCTGACATTTTCATATCACTTGCAATATTCTCTGAGAAATTGTCAAGAAACACTTCAGGAATTAATCTTGAAGTTTATGGTAAATCCTTTAGATGGAACTAGATGTCTACAGAATATTTTAAATTTTTTGCAGCAAATGCAGACACCAAAAGAGATGTTTTATAAAACATGTCACTAATGTTCATTGATAAGAAGAGGTAATACACTCTAAATTTGATGAAGTGTTGAAACAAATAGGTACCGGTACAGTAAAACTTGTTTAGTACGAACACGGATACAGCGAATTCTCGGATATTGCGAAGTTTTTTTGAGTCCCCGGTAATTCTTAACAAATCTTTGCAAAATTTTACAGTTATAACAAATTCAGATATAACGAATTCACGGATATAGCGAACTGATTTTGAGTCCCGTAGAGGTGAATAATATCGAAATTTTACACTTTTATAACGAATTTCTTTACAGTTTAAAAAGTTTGCGCTACCATTTAACATAATAATTTGAATGAATTTATTTTCATATAAACCTTTCAAGTCACAATCTGATTATTAAAGGTATCAAAAGAATATATTTTCATTTTAAGCCTCAATTAGCAAAATTTATAGTCTGGTAAAAGAAAAAATGTGTATAGTGAATTCGCTACAGTTATTATTACGAATTCGTTATACGGTTACAACGAATTACGGATATAATGAAGCTAATCCAGCGGTCCCTAGGACTTCACTATAACCGAGTTTTACTGTACTCAGCATTCATGAACACAACTACCAGTGTCTGCTGTCTGGGGGTATACTAACTACCAGTGCATGCTAAATACAAGAGTATGGTAACTACCAGTGTATGGTGTCTGGGGTATACTAACTATCAGTGTATGCTAAAACCCAGAGTATGGTAACTACCAGTGTCTGCTGTCTGGGGGTATACTAACTACCAGTGTATGCTAAATACCAGAGTATGGTAACTACCAGTGTATGTTGTCTGGGGTATACTAACTACCAGTGTATGCTGTCTGGGGTATACTTACTACCAGTGCATGCTAAATACCAGAGTATGGTAACTACCAGTGTATGTTGTCTGGGGTATACTAACTACCAGTGTATGCTGTCTGGGGTATACTTACTACCAGTGCATGCTAAATACCAGAGTATGGTAACTACCAGTGTATGGTGTCTGGGGTATACTAAGTACCAGTGTATGCTAAATACCAGAGTATGGTAACTACCAGTGTATGCTGTCTGGGGTATACTAACTACCAGTGTATGCTAAATACCAGAGTATGGTAACTACCAGTGTCTGCTGTCTGGGGGTATACTAACTACCAGTGTATGTTAAATACCAGAGTATGGTAACTACCAGTGTATAGTGTCTGGGGTATACTAACTACTAGTATATGCTGTCTGGGGTATACTGATTACCAGTAAATGGTGTCTGGGGTATACTAACTACCAGTGTATACTGTTTGGGGTATACTAACTACCAGTCTATGCTAACTACCAGTGTATTGTATTTTTGTGGATTTCGTTGTTAAGTTGATCCACAAAATTTAATGTTCATTGAAGTGCAATTTCAACTTACATTTTGTATTGGTAGGATCATTAGCCTCAGGTATCCTTGAAACTGGTATTTTCACTTTATACACAAAATTGATATCCTTGAATATTGATGAAACCACTGTGTACTAACTACCAGTGTATTATGTCTGGGGTATACTGACTATCAATGTATGGTGTCTGGGGTATACTAACTACCAGTGTATGCTGTCTGAGGTATACTAACTACCAGTGTATGCTGTTTGCAGTATACTGACTACCAGTGTATGTTGTCTGGAGTATACTGACTACCAGTGTATACTGTCTGGTGTATACTATATAGCTACCAGTGTAGGCTGTCTAGAGTATACTAACTACCAGTGTGTGATGTCTGAAGTATACTACAGGATTTTCCCACCTGGTAATATCTTTCTTATCAGTCTTACCTGTAGTCATTTTAATCAAATTCAAATAAATTTTTCTATTCCAACTTCATGTTTTGTTTTTGTCTCAGGTATACCTTTTTTCATTCTGTTGGTTTCATAAATTGTTTTACACATACAGATTTGTAGTTATTATAGATTCATTAAGACATGCCTGAGAGCCAGAGGACATTCAAACACACATTTGAACTTGTAACTTAATAAAATTGTACCAAATTGATTTCACTGTATGTCTACCTGTGTGTCAAATGACCTTGAAATATATCGACCTTCTACTTTTCTACAATGAACTGATATCAACAACAATCAAAAAAAAACTTACCAGTATTGCATGACCTTCTTACTTGGCTAAGGTCTATTGTATCATATCAGTTACATGGTTTGTAGTTGACCTACTAGGTTTACAACTTTACATGTGGTTGATACATTCAAAATGAGGCAAGAGCACCCAGAGCAAAGATTTTTATTTTTAACATGTACCAACTTGTGTGTCAAATGTCAAATACTTACCTGTGTGTAAGGTCTGCTTTCTCTCTATCCTCTGGGTTGACAACAATCATGACCAAAGATTTTCCAGTCTCTGCCATATCATTGATGTTCCCCCCTGAAGCTTTTGGAAAAGATGTGAAACGCTCACCATTTATCCACTGTTCTAAGGAGGCCAAACTAGCATCTGATGCTACAAAGAAAAGGACCACACTGACAGAATATTCTACGGACTAGGAAACATGTATTTCTCTTCATTTGAATTCTCTCCAATAATTTGATACCATATAAAAGTTATAAATGACCTTGAACTCAACCATAAAAATGAAAAGATTTACATTTTTTAACAAATACTGAAATAATAATTTCTGAAAAAATAAAAGAAAAAGTTACCAAGCTCACATTCCCCATGCCCCATTACTTGTGATGCTACAACTACTGAATGGCAAAATATGCATTAAATACACAAGAAATTTGTTAAACAGCATAAAAGGAAAACAAAATCATCAGCTAAAAACTTCCTGCAAATATTCAAATTCAACTTCGTATTCCTTTGTCTTTAACAAAAAAAATTCTAAATTCAAAAGGACTGAAATTCCCAGAAAATAATGGAATCGAAATTTCCTGGTAATATGCACACCTACACATTGTGTCCTTACTATATAACTACAAAGTTTCACTTAATTCCATGCAGCAGTTTAAAGGATCCAGTTACACTTACAAACTCTCATTACTATATTCAATACCAGTATATGCAAAATTTTAAGTTCAAAAGGACAAAAATTTCCAGATAAATAATCATAATGGAATTAGAATTTCCTGGTAATAAACAAATCTACACATTTTGTTTTCTAAAAACCTACAAAGTTTTACAAAATTCCTCAACAGTTTAAGAGGAGTTGCTCTTACAAAAAAAACCAAGACTGATTGACTGAGTGACTGATGAATGGGTCAAAATTATTTAACACCTAACATCTTTGTAGCATGGGGTATATACAATATGGGGTCCTTTTCATTATATATCAGCATAAAAAACATTAAGTTTGATACAGATCATCATCAAAATTAATCTATCAGTTTATTATTTCACTAAACAAGTTGCTGATAATTCTATATATTGCCATTCAGATATCAGACTTCAAGGTTGCGATAATTTCCTGTACAAATAGCTATTTCTTATTGTGACAGATTTACAATGAGCAGAGGGATGGAAAAACTGAAAGTGTTTGTTATTTGTGTGCATGAACTTGCAGACTGTCAAGGAAAACAACATTGGCATCTTCAAACAAAATGATTAGCATGAGCATTTTGCTCCAAAAACTGTGAAAATTGCAAACTGCAGAATTAATGCTGACAAGTGAAAACATGTGTTTTCCACTTACTAGACTGAGTATTTGAACATGTTAAAGAGAAATGGTAAATAGAATTGAAATGTGAGCAGAAAATGAAATGATTTTGAATACCCCAGCCTCAGTCAAATTCTTTTACGTCTGGCTTACATATTTTAAAGCAGGGTTTATTTGATTATCATGTTGTACATGCTACTAATTTTCTAAACACCTGATCCTACGAGGCGTAGATAGAAACCTGCTGTGTAGAACGGAGCTTGAAACACAAGGCTTACTCAAGTCAATGTAAATTTTCATCAGTAGATAATACTATCAACTTCAATTTAAACCTTTCAAATAAATATCAAAGACTGGAAACATGTGGTTTTCCATTTGAATTTCACTGTCAAATCTGATTCACTTAATGACTCCATAGCTCTTCCATTACATAGAGAGATCTTGATAAATCTCAATTGCCATTTTGACCTTCTAAAGAGCTTATATTGCAAACTAGTCTTAACTGGTAAAGATCAATAATCATTCACCAAGAACAAGTTGTTATCGATCATGCAGTACTTGGCATATATTACATGTAGCATCAAAGCCATTTCATTCAATCTTTTTACATTTTTGTCATAGTTTACACAGAACCCAAATATCAGAACTCAAATCATTTACTGTAATTACATTACATTTTAAACACACTATTTTCAGGGTAAGTATTCAGCTTTTCAGACTTCCTAATTAACCAATATACGAAACAATTTATATCATCAGATGTTGATGGACCATTAACATAAAGGAATATATGTATAGTGATAGAAATACTGTAAAGTAAAAAATTATAATAACAAAGACAAGATAGCTGAGACAAGATCAGTGCATGTATGTTCATTAACAGTCTAATATGTCAATGGAGCCTAATTGTAATGCTTATATTTTCCAGGTTAATTTTTTTCCCTTTTCTGTCATGATCTTCCATCATTAGTGAAAAGTACAAGAGAATATCAAAACTCTTGAGTCTATTACAGAAACAGGAACTTTACTCTTTTTGTGCACTCTCCTATAAATCTGTGTACATTTTACCTTTTCTCACTGAGAGAAACTCAAGTTCTTCTCCAAAGTGTAGCACTAATTTAACTTGAGTTCCCCCTCTATATTTTTGCAGGGCAGAAACATTTGTTGATATTGCGTATGATTGAAGTTTCAGAATGTTGAAATTTGAATCCTGTGATATGAATGTTTTGACCTCTGGAATAATTATAGTAATAGTTACATAAAAGCTGATACAAAAAAAGTGTCATTTAATTCAGCTCTTTTGATAGTTCATATCACTGAAATACAATATTTCGCATTCAATTCAAGCAGGTATTTTGAGTCCACGGTTTGCTAAATACCTATGCAACGTCTTACTGAAGGTAAAATTTTTAGTCCTTCAAGGATAAAAAAAGAATTTGAAATCTTTTAGGGCATCCTTGATTTATATTATCTCCACAGCACCACAGGTAAACAAAATCCCAATCCACAACGACAGTATTATACAATTTTATTCTTTGTAAGGCCTGTGCAAGTCTCATGGCAGTAATATTTCTCACTTTCAAACCATGCAGTCCTAAAATGTATGTGGTACTTATTTTCCAGATAATCTCCATCTTGATCTTGAAAACTTAAGTTAATGCAAACCAGATTATCTCTGGTAAATGGTGAAATAAATTCAATTAAAGCAAACAAAAGTTTATTTACAGACCCCCAATACTACAATGGCTACTGTGAGACTCCAGTATGAGTTTCCCTATATGCCAAGGTTGTATAAATTTTGAAATGTGTGGATTCTACTGTAGAAATATAAATAAATAATTTTCAATACAAATTCCTACAATTCTGCACAGGAATGTGTTACATGCTCCTCTCCAATATCACATACTATAAGCCATATTGCTTGTGGGAATTGTAACAAACATGAATTTCCCTAATTAAAGTAACTAAAAATAATAAAATTATAGAGGTTTGTGACACATACATACAGAAATATTCTAGAATTGAAATAATAATCTCCAAACAACTTTTTTGAAGTTAAGAAAAAAACCAAAATGTTAAATTCATAACTTGCCTGTAAGTACTCATTTAATAAATTTAAAAATTTCTGTATCCAGCATGGTGATTTGTTTTATAGAAATAAATTCACAGTAACAATAACCCATCCCCTTCCAGTTAACGAAAATAGCAATGCAGAGCTTTTCTGTGGATAAAACTTTGAACATGCTCTTCACAGATGCAATTATAGTCTTTTCTAAATTTTCCCAACATTCTCCTACAATGCAACTGCATATCTCAGAAAATTGCTCCCACAGGACTACGATTTTCTTTGATGAGCTTATTACCTTTGAGAAATTACAATTTTTAAAATTTTGAGTATCATTTTGCAAAATAATTCATTTCTTAATACCGGTAATGACATAATATAATGAGAGAAACATCTGGTTTATATGAAACAGTACAACCAACAAACCACTACCCATTCTACAAATTATCAATTTCCCATCAACATATGCTTATCTAAACCACAATGGTCTGATAATGGTCTCCTTGGGACAAATGAATTCAGCCAGATGTTCTTATTAACTGCTGACAAACAAATTCATGTATTTCCATTGTGAGAAGATAGAGTACTTTGAAACATATAAAAGTATTTGATTATGAAATAAGGAAAAAATTAACAAAAAAAAGGGTGAATTAATGGAAGATCAAGACAATCAAGGGGATCAACGATTCAATGACATATATAAATATAAACCTTCATCAAAATTTGAATCCCCTTGTGTGGCCCAAAAATTGACCAGCTAGGAGCCACAGTCTAACAACTGGGAATCAACAAATATCAAGATGCTTGCATATAAAAATCGCATACTAAAACATTTGAATTTTGAGAATCAAATTTACATAAAAATTCAACATCCCCCCTTCCATTGCGGCCTCATTTTACCCCCAAATAGAATGATTTGAACATACTCTATTTACCTCTCTACCTAAGGATGCTTCCACACTAATTACAGCTGTTTTAGCCAATTGGTTTTCGGGAAATTAAAGATACATGTATTTCTATATGTATTCTTATGTAAAAACACCCCCCCCCCCTCCCCACTGTTGCTTCACCCAATCCCCAAGGATAATAATATACTTACAGCTTGTCTGGCCATTTGATTTTTGAGAAGATTTTTAAAGATTTTGAATATTCCTAAGTAAAAATTTAACCCCCATTGTGGCCCCACCCTACCCCCTGGAGATCATGATTTGAACAAACTTAAATCTACACTACCTAGTGAGCTGAATCAGTGCATTTTAATTCTAGCATATACCATATAGAGTGTATAGAAAAACAAGAGGCCCATGGGCCACATCGCTCACCTGAACAGCAGTTCCTTGTAACATTACATTTCGTAGCATATGCTTTTTCTATTTTAAACATTGAACCCCTTTCTGGGGACCCAGTTATGGTCCGAGGTTTATGGTTGGCTTGAACAACATAAATAGTAACATAGGAATGAAAATGTGAAGCACTGCGGTGGGACCGCACGTACACAACCTGAAAAACTGAACATAGCAGAGTTCCACTTCAAGAGGAATAACTCTCAGACTGTACAGAACACAAGAAAGATAACTCTTGGTTCCACTACATTAGAGTTTACACAATTTGAGGATCCTTGCATAGTAATCTCACAAACTGTAGCATTATAGTTCTCGAGAAAAACTTTTTAAAAACATTTTCAATATATCTTTCTATGTTAAACTTTGAACCCCTCTTGGGGCCACAGTATTAGTCCAGTGCTAAAGCTTTAATTATTTGGAATCTACATTATTTAAGGATGCTTGCCTAGTTATCTCACAAGCTGAAGCATTATAGTTCCCTAGAAAAAGATTTTTCAACATTTTCCCTCTATATTTCTATGCTAAACTTTGAACACCTCTTGGGGCCCCAGTATTAGATTGAGATCACAGCTTTTATAATTTCGAATCTACACTATTTGAGGGTGCTGACGTAGTTATCTGACAAATTGATGCATTGTAGTTCTCGAAAAGAAGATTTTTAAACATTTTCCATATATACCGGTACTTCTACATTTAACTTTAAACCCATCTTGGGTCTCTAGTATTAGTCCAGGGGTCACTATTTTAAAACTGTCGAACCTTCATTATCCAAGGTTGTATGCATGATAGTAATCTCACAAATTGAAGCATTGTAGTTCTCGAGAAGAAGATTTTTTAACATGTTACCTTTATATTTCTTTAATAAATTTTGACCCCATCTTGGGGCCCCAGTATTGGTCCGGGGGTCACGATTTTACCAATTAGGAATCTACATAAGCGAAGGATGCATGCATAGAAATTCCATAAACTAAAACATTGTAGTTCTTGAGAAGAAAATTTTTAAACTTTTCCTTTATGTTTTTTAAAATGTTTAAATTTTGAACCCCTCTTGGTGCCCATCAATTGTCCGGGAGTTACAATTTTTTGAATCTACATTATTTAAGGATGTACATGTATGCATAGTAATATCCCAAACAGTTGCACTATAGTTCTTGAGAAGAAGATTTTAAAACATTTTCCTACATATGTTAAAATCTAAACCCCTACTGGGGCCCCACTTTTTGTTCGGGGGTCACGATTTTTACAATCTTCACTATGTATACAACCTTTTGTGTATGTATTGGCATTTTTGGTGAAGTGGTTCTTGAGAAGAAAATTTTTAAACATTTTTCATATGTAGTTCTATGTTAAACTTTGAACCCCGCCTGGGGCCCCAGTCTTGGTCCGATGGTCACGATTTCTACAATTTAGAATCTTCATTATACATACAAGCTTTTGTGTAAATATTGGCATTTCTGGTGCAGTGGTTCTTGAGAAGAAGAGTTTTTAAACATTTTCCTAAGGTATTTCTATGTTAAACTTTGAACCCCGCCTGGGGCCCCAGTCTTGGTCCGAGGGTCACGATTTCTACAATTTAGAATCTTCATTATACATACAAGCTTTTGTGTAAATATTGGCATTTCTTGTGCAGTGGTTCTTGAGAAGAAGAGTTTTTAAACATTTTCCTAAGGTATTTCTATGTTAAACTTTGAACCCCGCCTGGGGCCCCAGTCTTGGTCCGAGGGGCACAATTTTTACAATTTAAAATCTTCACTATATATCCAAGCTTTTGTGTAAATATTGGCATTTCTGGTGCAGTGGTTCTTGAGAAGAAGATTTTTAAACATTTTCCTATGTATTTTTATGTTAAACTTTGAACCCCGCCTGGGGCCCCAGTTTTGGTCCGAGGGTCACCATTTTTACAATTTAGAATCTTCACTATGTATACAAGCTTTTGTGTAAATATTGGCATTTCTGGTGCCGTGGTTCTTGAGAAGAAGATTTTTAAAAAAATTTCCTATGTATTTCTATGTTAAACTTTGAACCCCGCCTGGGGCCCCAGTTTTGGTCCGAGGGTCACGATTTTTACAATTTAGAATCTTCACTATATATACAAGTTTTTGTGTAAATATTGGCATTTCTGGTGCAGTGGTTCTTGAGAAGAAGATTTTTTAAACATTTTCCATATGTTGTTCTATGTTAAACTTTGAACCCCGCCTGGGGCCCCAGTTTTGGTCCGAGGGTCACGATTTTTACAATTTAGAATCTTCATTATACATACAAGCTTTTGTGTAAATATTGGCATTTCTGGTGCAGTTGTTCTTGAGAAGAAGAGTTTTTAAAAATTTTCCTAAGGTATTTCTATGTTAAACTTTGAACCCCGCCTGGGGCCCCAGTCTTGGTCCGAGGGGCACAATTTTTACAATTTAAAATCTTCACTATATATCCAAGCTTTTGTGTAAATATTGGCATTTCTGGTGCAGTGGTTCTTGAGAAGAAGATTTTTAAACATTTTCCTATGTATTTCTATGTTAAACTTTGAACCCCGCCTGGGGCCCCAGTTTTGGTCCGAGGGTCACCATTTTTACAATTTAGAATCTTCACTATGTATACAAGCTTTTGTGTAAATATTGGCATTTCTGGTGCCGTGGTTCTTGAGAAGAAGATTTTTAAAAAAATTTCCTATGTATTTCTATGTTAAACTTTGAACCCCGCCTGGGGCCCCAGTTTTGGTCCGAGGGTCACGATTTTTACAATTTAGAATCTTCACTATATATACAAGTTTTTGTGTAAATATTGGCATTTCTGGTGCAGTGGTTCTTGAGAAGAAGATTTTTTAAACATTTTCCATATGTTGTTCTATGTTAAACTTTGAACCCCGCCTGGGGCCCCAGTTTTGGTCCGAGGGTCACGATTTTTACAATTTAGAATCTTCATTATACATACAAGCTTTTGTGTAAATATTGGCATTTCTGGTGCAGTTGTTCTTGAGAAGAAGAGTTTTTAAAAATTTTCCTAAGGTATTTCTATGTTAAACTTTGAACCCCGCCTGGGGCCCCAGTCTTGGTCCGAGGGTCACGATTTCTACAATTTAGAATCTTCATTATACATACAAGCTTTTGTGTAAATATTGGCATTTCTGGTGCAGTGGTTCTTGAGAAGAAGAGTTTTTAAACATTTTCCTAAGGTATTTCTATGTTAAACTTTGAACCCCGCCTGGGGCCCCAGTCTTGGTCCGAGGGGCACGATTTTTACAATTTAAAATCTTCACTATATATCCAAGCTTTTGTGTAAATATTGGCATTTCTAATGCAGTGGTTCTTGAGAAGAAGATTTTTAAACATTTTCCTATGTATTTCTATGTTAAACTTTGAACCCCGCCTGGGGCCCCAGTTTTGGTCCGAGGGTCACCATTTTTACAATTTAGAATCTTCACTATGTATACAAGCTTTTGTGTAAATATTGGCATTTCTGGTGCCGTGGTTCTTGAGAAGAAGATTTTTAAAAAATTTTCCTATGTATTTCTATGTTAAACTTTGAACCCCGCCTGGGGCCCCAGTTTTGGTCCGAGGGTCACGATTTTTACAATTTAGAATCTTCACTATATATACAAGTTTTTGTGTAAATATTGGCATTTCTGGTGCAGTGGTTCTTGAGAAGAACATTTTTTAAACATTTTCCATATGTTGTTCTATGTTAAACTTTGAACCCCGCCTGGGGCCCCAGTTTTGGTCCGAGGGTCACGATTTTTACAATTTAGAATCTTCACTATATATACAAGCTTTTGTGTAAATATTGGCATTTCTGGTGCCGTGGTTCTTGAGAAGAAGATTTTTAAAGACATGCACCCTAAACTTACTGTTTCGCAATTATCTCCCTTTTGAAAAGGGCTGTGCCCTTTATTTTAACAATTTATAACCCCCTTTTCATAAGGATGCTTTGTACCAAATTTGGTTAAATTTGGCCCAGTGGTTTTTGAGAAGAAGTTGAAAATGTGAAAAGTTTACAGACGGACGGACAGACAGACGGACGGACGGACGGACGGACGGACGACGGACAACGGGTGATCAGAAAAGCTCACTTGAACCTTCGGTTCAGGTGAGCTAAAAAATGGTGACAACTGCAATTTAAATGATCTTTAAATTGGAGTAGTTGCCCTTTAAAATTATGTCACTTTGTTGTGTCTGGAGAAGAATAAAATGGCAGTATCAAAATTTTCTTTAACTTTCAAGCACATAATCAAAGGTGATAATCAAAGGTGTATGTAAAATAAAATGTGCATATTTTGTAAAAGGCTATTAATATCAACTAACGGGTAAATGTAATTACTGTATACTCATATTTAACTATGTACTTTCTATAATCTTGATGAGTCAATGAAAATAAACCAATATAAACATCAATTTTATCTCACTTTCATCAGATTTGGAATGAAAACCTTTGAAGACTAAAAAGTCAGAAACTCAATGCAGACCTGCTTTTTTCCATTATCACACACAAGCTTATATCTTTTTGAAAAAGATTAGAAATTCGCACAGTTCGATATAAATAGTAGATGAGGGAAACAGGTTCAGAAAGTAGGTTGTTTTTAATTTCCTTGATTGATTCTTTCTTTGTTTTTCAAGGGATAAGGTATCATGGCAAACCAGCATAGAAAAACATTTTTATAATGTAGAATTTGATGTGGAAATTATTTCTATCTGGTTTATATTCTCAAAGTTCTATAAAAAAAAACAACTTTAATACAGAAATAATTTTTTTTTAAATGCCCTCAGTAGATTGACAAAAAAAATATATCTGCATATTATGCTTAATGTTATATGAATTAATACTTGATCATCAATTAATACATCTTTTACTGAAAAAAAAATAAAATTGAAGACAAATACATGTACCTTTAATTTTTGTACAGGTACACCCAATCCCTATATTTACTTACAGCCCAGACTTCCCTTAAAAGGTCTTAATTGCCGGTAATTATTAAAATGCATATTAAGCACAACTTGGTAAGTTATTAAAGGTAAAGCGAGTTCACGCAAGTTTGTAGTAATTGTCACAGAGGTACAGTTTCTACTTTTACATGTAGGTAAACTGACTTTGAACAATAGTGACCTAGCTGTGAAATGTAGGAATAGTAGCATGTATACACCGGTACATATTTGGTTTTGCTCAGACTGAAATGTCACACTTTCATTGGTTTAACCATGTCACATGATTGCCAGATATATTTCTATGTCCTGCTGGTGGGATTTATATTTGGCAATATGGCTGACATTTTGCATACTTATCGGGTTGGCTTTGCCTCAGCATTCATGAAATTGATCAACCCAATATATTTCCGTAGTCAATCAATAACAAACCTAATAAGTAATAGTATCCAATTAAAAAAAAATCCACAGATGTTAGAGCTGAAGGGTACTAGAAAAAGGCTAATAATACCTGAATATTCAAACCAAGTGCGATCTTTAATGACTAGAACTGTTGGAAATTTTGTTGGAGTAACATCCTGCAAAAAAAAGTAAGAGGAAATGAAAGGCTAAATCATTAAGTGCTAAAGATATTTGCAACTCAATATTTTCTAACTCAAACACCGTTTCAAATAAGAAAAGTACCGGTACCTTTGGTATAGTTTTTTCAGACCCTGCATAAAAGTAAGCTTGGGCTGCCATTTTTTCTGCTACACTTGAATATTTTTTCTATAAAAAAGAATTACACAAATTAACTATATGTATATTGAAAAAACTCCTTCTGTAATAATAGTTATAAAGTATTCCAAGATTTTAAATTTTAATTAGAAAAAAACCAATTTCACACATAGAGATCAATTTCTAAATTCCCATCTCCAAGATACAAGAAGAAGACTCCATCTTTGTGTTCCAGCTTTCCTTCATTAAATTTTCCAATACTAGCCATACTTCTAACAGGTGGACTGTAAAATATATATAACATAATGGTGTATTGAAAGAAAGACAACCCGTTTTATTCTAATGCAAACAACAGGTACAAAACTTATATTCACAAGACATCAATTTTGATCTCCTAAAGTTCTTTTTCAGAAAAAAAATCCATAGATATGTCATATCTATGTATGACATCAAGATTTGACATATTTCATGTATGAAAAAAGTATAGAAAATAATAAAGTTGGCAATGTCCTAAGAGCTAACAAATTTTAAGCATCAGTTCTTAATACTCCCTCTATATGTTCTAAGCATCAGTTCTAAGAGCTCCGCTAAACATTCTACTTATCAGTTTTAAGTACTCCCCAATATGTTTTATGTATTAGTTCTATATACTTCCCCTATATGTTCTTCATATCAATTCTAAGTACTCCCACTACATGTTCTATGTATCAGTTCTATATATTCCCCTATATGTTTGTCTAAGTTGTAATGTGCCTGAGACAAACTCACCCACTAGCTTTTTTGACAAACTCCACAATATCCTCTTCTGATCTTTCACCCCGATGTGTATATACTGTTTCCCCATTTATACTAAAAGTGGTGAAAAAATAAATGAAACATTTAAGCAAAATACATTTTGAGGACTTTTACATGATTTATAACTTTGAATCATCAAAAAATGATCTTCAATGGCCAGGTAAATAAAACTTAAACATGGATTTAGAATCATACACAGTTAAACTCATTTTTTTCATACCTATTGCATTTCAATGTCATCATAATGTCTTAATTAATTAATAATTCAGTATTCTAATGACCATTAATTCCACTGTGAAATGGTTGGCAAATGGCCAAAACAGCATCAAATCCTAATCAATCAATATAATATAAAGTCATATCACAGCCTTTCTGTGTAATGGAGCAGATCCATTGCACTTACAATTTAATGGTGGGAAAGCCGGAGACGTCGAACACTGAGGCGATGCTGGAGAAGCGAGTACAGTCTATCTTGGCCACTTTGACAGGATGTGACTTCAGAGTGTCCGCCACTTGTCTGTAAATCGGCTCCAGCTTTTTACAGTGGCCACACCATGGAGCGTAGAACTGAGCAAGACATAATGTAACAATAGATCTGAATGCATAAAGTAACAATTATTCTGAATATACTTGATGTAATGATTAATCTGAAAATATATTTTAACATTGTTACAATTAATCTGAATACATGTTGTAAAAATTTATCTGAATACATATTGACACTGAGAATTAATCTGAATACATGTTGTTACAATTAGTCTGAATACATATTGTTACAATAAATCTTTACCAGCAATTCAATAAAGAAGAAACAATGAAAAATGTGAATATTACTATCAATGATTTATATCATGTATAAAAATTCTTCTGTATAAAGTATGATTTAAAAAAATCTACACAAAAACAATGTTGTGGTGTACATTATGTGGAATAGTAAACCCTTAATTAATTCTTTTGAAATTTCTTGCTAACAGCAAATATTTATCCAGTATTTTAAATCACTTTTTGAGTTCCACAAATCTCTGATAAAACATATACATGCAAATTGATATTAAATTATGAACAAATACAGGGTAATCTTTATTGGGTATGTTCAAATAGATTAGTTTTTGATTTTTAATCTTACCTCAACTAACCACATTCCATCATTCCTATGTTCCAAGAAACTAAATTAAAAGAAATACCATCTCATAAAAGTGGTACATTAATTAATATTCTTTTCTGAACTTATCAACTGGGAAATCAAACATTAATGAACATATGTCATAAATGAATGATTTAAGTTATGGTTATATTTGGAAAAATTGAAATATTTGATCATGTTCTAAAATGAATGACATACAATGTATATACCGGAAGTTATATATCAATCTTTGAATTAATTTCTTTCAGGGTAACTCCAACGAATTTTTTAAAAATTAAAACTAAATAAATGAAATTTGTATTTTACCTATTAATATTCACCCAAATAAACATTTAAATACATGAAGTAAATAACTCATATATGTTATACGGTTTATATCTCGATCAGTTAACTAATGATATAATTGCTTCTTTTTCTAAATCAAAGTCAAGATCAGTTCTATAGAAGTGTTTTGTAAAATAATGAAAAATGTCTAAAATATTTTAGATTTTTTTTGGTTTTTTCTTGTGTCTTAAGAATAAGTAAAATAACATGGTACATGATTTGTGAATTGGTTTAACTCATAGAATATTAGGGATTACCTTTGATCAAGCTCTATCACATGCGAAGATATGCATCCAACAAAGAGCCCTAAAACCAAAAACTGCAAGTTAAAAATGTTGAAATATTGCTTATGATGTATGTACATCATTTACATAGATACCATTAAGGCCTATAAAAAAATTGTGTGTTCAGGGTAACACTGATGAAAAAATTAGGTTAGGTAGGTAGGGATTTTTTTTTTATTTTATCATATTTTTTGCTGCATGAACCCTAAGAATGTTTGTTTGTGTCATATTCAAAAATGTATTTTTGAATAGAAATAATATAAAATTCACTATCGGATAAAAACAGACATCTAAAAATGGTAAGATCGGGGAATTTTTGTAGGTTAGGTCGGGTTACCCTAAACACACAATTTTTTTTTTGGGGGGGGGGGGGGGGGGCCTAACGCTAATTGCAGTGACTATATGTGGACAGAAAATTAAACATGTAACTGGTAGTAGATTATTTGGTGTAGAAGGCCCAGTAAACCTTGTTCAGTTGTTATCTACAAAATACACCGATTTTATCATAACAAACTATCACCACCCTCTCTCTCTCTCTCTCTTTCTTTCTCCCTCCCTCTCGACTCTCTCTCTCTCTCTAGTGTCTAGAGGAAATTCTGGTTACACAGTGCAGATACGGCTTTTTTGACAAATTAAAATATTAAAACAAAGACAAACAGATATGTGAGGGAAAATAAGCGAGAAAATCTAGTCTTATATAAAACTTGCCTATTAATATCGCAGTTTTGATTGTCTTCATCTCTGTGATCTCTCAGCATCCTACTCCAGCCGCGACCTAATGAGGTTTCAACGCTCCTCAATTTTAAGCTCTAAAACCAAAAACAGGCTCTGGACGGCAAAAACTGTCCCGGAAAAGGTTTTTAAAATAATAATAGCGAGTCGTTGCAATATATAAGGAATAAGGAATCATTCTTTGAGTGTTATGAGGTGATAATTTCGGTCGGGGCGTGATCAAATCCAATAAAGCCCGAAATTATCACCTCATAATATTTAAAGAATGATTCCTTATTACTTATATTTATATAATTTTAAGCCATTGTCCGATTAAATATTTAAATATAGATAAACAAACCCCGCTGGTGCCTCAATTTGGC
Source organism: Magallana gigas (assembly GCF_963853765.1). Taxonomy (NCBI): domain Eukaryota; kingdom Metazoa; phylum Mollusca; class Bivalvia; order Ostreida; family Ostreidae; genus Magallana; species Magallana gigas. The sequence continues at coordinate 48,090,930 of NC_088855.1, forward strand.
GTCATTTGAGTTATATAGTACAAAATCGATACGTAGTGTTATCACAGGCAAAGACACTGGAAAATATATATATATATATATATATATATATATATATATATATTCTTTTTATTGTTAACCTTTCTATCTTTATTCACTTGCATTTATCATATTGAAACGGTTGAAAGAGTTATCTTCCCTTGTTTGTATTTTTATTATCAATAATTATTGTAAATAGAGTAATTAAAATGTCAAATGATTAAAAGATTTATTCAAGTATTTTAATTATCATATAAAACAAAACAACAAAGACAGCTATTGTAGTTTCTTAAACTCCATAATAATTCAAATTTTTATATGTAAAGAATCTGGGGGAATAAGCCGGTGCAAATGCCCACGACCTTCTCATACCTCTAATAAGAAGTAATAAACGTACAAGTTAACTGGGCATTTAAACGGTGGACAGTATTGTCCAAATGAAAATGTCCAAAAAGGCGAAACTGTGATTAAATTTTATAGTATTTACATATACTTTAAACTGGCAAATTTGAAATGACAATCACGTACTCATTTTAAGAGTTTAAATACAAAAATGTTGATTACTGTCTAAAAATATTTTATTTACTAATTTACCTCAGTCATCATATACAACCCCTAACGCAGGGGAGTCGACAAAGAGTACGGGGGAGTCGATTCCACCATTTGTAGTAGTCGATTTTTTCCGCTTCGGAAACGGGAAGAATTTAGGTAACACCTTTTGTAGGTACATGTATTTAAAACAAGTTTTTCCAAAAAAAAAAAAAAAGAAATGAGTGGCGTCGGAATCAAATTGAAAGTGGGGGGGGGGGGGGGGGGCTAGACTTGTTCAAAATATTGACAAGCAAAAAAAGGTCTATGGTATGTATAAATTTGCAAAAAAAAAGTGAAGTGAAATACATGCCTAGTTAATCGTTGAATTTTCATTAGGCGCACACTGTACGTTTGACTTAACTTGTATTCTGCATTTTGAGCACAATTACATGCTTTTGTCCAGCGTATGTACCTGTTGTGTTAACAAGACTCTCAAGGATTCAGAGATGGAACGTTTTATCTTGCCATTTAATAGTTTCTTGCATGCACAACAACCATCTGTTTACAATATGAAATCGTGCAATCTTAAAGAGAATAACATACATTTCATATTTTATAAAAGTAGTAGAAAACGCATATCAAATAATTTCAATTTATTATTAGCAAATTTTTAATTATTAAGAAAACAAAAGAAAAATACATTTGAACAATGTATGTTATTAAGTTTAAAAAGAAAATTACATTTTAACAATGTAAACAAAAAGATAAACAAAAAACTCAAAACGCGTACGATTCGAACACCCACTTTTACAGTGACATTTGTTCAAAGAACTCCTCGCTTACCACTACACCAACGATTCGCTTGTTAAGAAGATATAATATAGCCGATTGTATTGTTATCAGTATTACGCAAACAACTGGACATAGCCATTTAAAGACCAATCTTAAATATTAAAAGAAGAAAACTTACTTTTTACCATAGAGTGGGTTTTCGTACCATTTTTTGGAAAATCGAAAAAGATAGACGTTAATATGTGTTATCAATATTCATTCTTTAAAAAATGGTACGATGACCCACTCTATGAAAAAATATAATTTGAACATCCGATTTCTATATCATTTTGTTGCCAAATTAGCATATAACTATTTTGTTGTCTTAATAACAATTAAATGTGAAGTTACTTTTTGTGGGTTATGGCAGCACTGAATGTATATGATTACATATGTTTAATAAATGTAACAAAAGTGAAATTTGTTAGAAAAAAAAATGTTAGTTTTTTTAATGGACCAATGTGGTTTTTTGCCTCGGCTTATTCCCCCAGATTCTTTTAAAAAAATAGTTGCTGCAAGAAAAAGTTTGGGGGGGGGGGGGGGTGGCAAACATTGAAATAGCCACAAGGTAGTGGCTTATATATACATGTATATATCTGTATATATTGAGAAATAACCACAAGGCAGTGCATGGTTAACGTTTATCTGTATATTTTGAATTAAAGCTTTTCCGTACATCCTAGAGGCACTTGGTAAGTGTTATTTTACTCTTCGTTTGCATTCCATAAAACTCGGGTGAACTGGGCACGGACCGAGACGCCTGGTCGAGGCACGACACATTATAATATTTTTCACAAGGTTAATATGTTGGGGCCAAATATACATGTAAATAGACTGTGGGTATGAGTTACGCAAGTCCACAGACACGTGGGGGCATGCACCCCCTCCCAATTTCACATTTTTAAAAAAAATTTAAATCCCAATTTTAATTCTTACTTTCTTCCTATAATTTGAAACGTGTGGTTTGCATATCATTTCAACATTTCGGCTCTATATGAGCTATTTTTAAAGCATTTTACGACTGACAATTAAAAAAAGAGGTCAAGAATCTGATTTTTAGACGACTATAATCAGATTCCAAGTTTACCCCTTCTAAGAAAAAGAATATTGAAAGAGAAATCCATGCTACTTGTGTACGGCACATCAAGAAATTATTTAAACAATAAAGTGTTTTCGTTGGTGATTCATTCGGGATATAAAGGTAGCGACATTGCAGAAAAAATGCATCAGTAACCCCCTTTATATTTTTTCAGATTATCAGATCTTCAAAATAAATCTTTGCCTGCGCAGTTCGACATCTGTTCTGAGTGATTTAAAAGGCATTGTCCTGTTCTTGTATGCATACTTTTGAAACAAAATGACATGTAGGACTTCATATTTATTGCTTTTTTATTCAAACAAATGTACGAATCGAAATCATTTATCCCATTCTGTTTACTGGAGCTTCCGGTTTATCACTCCCTTCGATCCTCGTTGATCACGTGGGTTTAGAGAGTATATAAGCGGCTACAACGGATGTTGTTAGTATGTTGCAGCCTGAAATGGAAAAAATTCACTTCGTAGTAGGCGAGGTCAAACCCTTGGTAATAGGCTAAGTCTTATATGCCTGAATAAGGTTGTCGAGACTTGATTTGTTATTGTATTATAGCTTGTGATAGCTACAAAATGTATCAGGGTTGACAGAAAGCGCGCGCTCCACAATAGAGTGGGATATTGTAAATATTATTGATTAAAACATTTGATTGAGAAATTTATAGTTTATCTACATATTTCTTAAATTGCTCAGACAGAGCAGCCGAATACCTGAACCCAGAAACCTTATCTTTTAGCAACATTTTTGGCCAGTTTCGGACAGAAACAAGCCAGTTCAAGAAATATTTACCTTCTTATCCCCAAATGTGCAAGATGGCCGCACATCCCCCATAAATATAAGAATGCGATACTAGTATTCAAGACTTCACCAACATCTCTGAACATTGATGAACTTTGTTGACAATGCGTCAATATTTTTTTTTCCTTTGAGAAATGTTCCACGCGGCTGTAAACATTTACGATTTGGGAAGTTCTTTTGCAACACTGTAAAACATGACAGTTCTGTCTGTCTCTAAGGAGGTCACAAAACAAGATTGGGTTAGACAGCGATTGTATGATTGTTTAACGCCTTTCTTTAATTTTTAACCCTTTGCTTTGCTATCAGTAAGGATAGCTGTTGGTACCATCACGTACCACGTTGTACAGGCCCTCTCTGTCAGAAAACCTGCTGAGCAGCAAAAAAAAAATAAAAATAAATATTTTATAGCTTCCAATAGTTAGTATTACATTCGGACCAAGTATGTTAACTAAACGTACGGGGGGTATGTTGAAGGCGATATCTAGCTACATTACACTTCGAAAGACAATTTATTGAAAATTATACCTACATTTATATTAGGCTATAGTCTGTCCCAAGATATTTATGCAGCACATTTGGACGATTTTTAATAAAAATACACATACTTGTAAAAGAAGTGCAATTGAAATATTGAAAGGGATAATTTCCAAGATAATTTCTTTGACACATTATCATCTTTCACTCGAAAAAAAGACAGTTTCCTTACGGAGATTTATAATGGGGAATGTTTACATCTTTTCTCCATTCGGAATACACTCGGAATACATCGCGCAATTTTTCAGCGTTATCATACGGGCTTGCTGCAATACAAAATCCCCGTTGACATCACATATTGTAGCATTGTATTAAAACCTGATAAGCTATTATAACAGGGGCGTTTCGACTGAGAAATCTTGGAAATTTTTCATACTTCTGCTGAACACTGTTTGAACCCTGAGGTATTTATAAATATTAAGCAATTAAGCAAAATCTGAATTCAGGATATATTGGGACAGAGTATAGCTACAGAATCCTTCATCGGAGGAAGTATAAAAAGGGGCGCAGATCAGAGGAAACACCTATAATATAGAATAAGTAGGACTTCGATTCCCCAGATGTGATGGATATATAGAAGTTAGAACATACTCAACTTTCAGACTTGGAAGTCATAACGTTACAGGAGGCGTGCATCAACTGCCTTAAAACTACATGCATACATACATTTTGAATATATCTGAAAGGAAGAAAACTTCCACGGACCGTTGGTCCGCATAGACAATAGTGATGTAACATAACGAATTTTCAGGTTTGCAAGTCATCACTTTACAGATGGCATGCATCAACTACCATAATACTTTACCTTCAAAATATATCAGAAAAAAATCAACTTCCACGGAACGTTGATCCGCACAGACAGTGGCCGGTGTATAGGCCACCTGTGACGAATGTTACTTGCCACCCTTACCTGTGTTCCAATTCCAATTAGAAGAAACTAGTTACTCATAGGAAATTTTAACTACTTTGGGAATACTTTAGGAACATTTTCTACCCGTCGGTAAGTCGGAAGGTTTTCCGTATACCGGGTACAAAGCAACAACGTGATATATGTACTATATAATATACTTAGTATCTAAATTTCAGATAATGACTTTTCACTAGATACAAGTCAAATTGCAAGAGTTTTGATCATTTAATGAAAAGTGAGTAAATTCACACAGAGAAGCGGTAAAAACAAAAGACATTTTCACATATTACACACAAGTCTAAGCATCCATCAAAATAACAAATTAAAGCATATCACAGATAATACTTTAAATGATAATGATTGACCACGAAATTGAATTTCATGTAGAATGGTAAAAAAGAGCCAATTTATCATCCACTGAACGACTCGATTCGTTTATTTAAAAAAACCACAACAACATCATATAAGGAATTGTTTCATACAAACTACGCAAACATGATTCATGCAACCGGAGGGGGGGGGGGGGGGGTCTGCCCACCACAATTAAGTAAACATTGCTATGTCGTGTCACGTAAACTAAGAATTGCACAAACAGATATCATAAAAACAGGAGTTTGTCTATTCCATTAAAGTTTGTTATTTAACAAAACCCCGTAATTCTTGAGTATAATTAATGATCAAAGGGACAGAGTAATTCTTGTAAAAGCATGTAAAATGTATACTTTATCTTCAGTTTAGGCACAAACAAAAACATATCTACAATATATACAGTATCCGTGAGTTAATACAATACGTATGGTACACTATATGGTATATATCAGTTGTGCCAAATCAAAAATCAAGTGAAGGGAAATTCTAGCATTAAAATACTCACATACATTTTATCTATCTTAAACTGCAGCAAAATGTAAAGCTAACAAAATGTAGCCCCGCCGTCATCTAGTGACACATGGCATCTTTTCTTTAAAGGGAGGGGGACAGACTTATCCAAAATATTAACAAGCCAAAAAAGGGGGAAAAGGGGGGGGGGGACTTCAAAATCCTTATCCGTGGGGTTAGGGTGTTACGACATCTATTTTAAGGTAAATTTGCTTATTTATCATATTTTCTTAAAGTTTTCCATGTTTAGATACCAGAGTATAATCATAGCGCATGAAGTATTTAATTGCACTGTATACATATATATTTAGTATATGTTTGATTGATACATTCAATATTTAAATATAATGCATGAATATGTACATAAACATATTACGCCCTAGAAAAGTTACAATGTAATTGAAGCAAGTCTTGGTATATAATATATGTGAAAATGATTTTTTTGGGTAGAAAGATGAATTGTATTTTAGTACTTTTTTTTAATACATTAGATTTTGCTTAATTTGTGCAGATAAACAGTTAACTGTCTGATTTACCAAAGTCTCTGTTTGATTTCATACGTAAAAATTACATAATACAGGCGATATTTCCCAGGTAACAAACCTGGATGCCATTGTAGGGTCGTAATATTACGTCACGGACAAAGGATGTTTGACTCTAAATATTTTGGGGCCAAAAATTTAAAAGTATGGTTGAACGTTTGTGAAAACAATCAGCTCAAATAACGTTTTGTCCGCCATGTTGCCGTATGAATTTTGACACTCGCCGTGTAAAGAAATTTATAAGGCAATCACGTGACGCAATTTATCCAATGAGTCGAGACATTCTTGTCCAAGGAAAAACAAAATTAACTAAGGGAGATAGTTACCTACAGTACTGATAAGCTCTATCCATAAATATTTTTCTCTATAAATATATATTTTTATATATCTACCAAGTATGATCCCTCTATTTCTTATAAAACTCTTAGTTAATTCATACCTCTAAAGAGCAGCTGTAAAAACTGACAGGAATTGAAATCTACACCCCCCTTTTATCGATTGCTCGAAACCTTCAGCGACTTAAGAAAAATCATGGACTGCACGAAATACTCATTATGATGTCAGACTCAAACTCCCATAAGAGATGATTTGGCTGTTTCTTTGAGCTAATGTGCTGATGTACATTAACAGTAATTTGGTGAATTTTACTTACTTTTACGATCATTTTATTAAGTTGTTAGTAGAAAGATGTAAATATAAACAAAAAAATGCTTTCTTTGATGATTCATGCGGGTTTTGAAGGTAGCGATCATTGCAGAAGAAATTAACTAACCCGCTAACGCGGGTCATGTATTTTTTCTGCAATGTCGCCGCCTTCATATCCCGCAAGAATCAACGAAGAAAGCATTTTATTGTTTAAATAAGGGAGTTTGGGGTTTTAATGATAAAAAGCAATTGATATGAACAGAATGGCCCACCTTATCTCCGCGGATATGCTCATACAAAAAACCCTCCAAAATCGTTTAATATTATATAAAGCACATTGCAAGGTTATTTTACTTTTTTGTCTATAAAATAAGCGTACATTCATAGCATGTAAAATTACATCGGAAATTTGTTGATCTATATGAATTTAGAGCCCAATTCCGTTCAGTAATAAAAAAAAATCCTATTATTTAATAACTGAGAGAATTTGATTTCCGATTTCAACGAATTCCCTTTTCTAAAGCAAATTTTTCTAAATCAAGTCATGGATTTGTAATTACTCCCAGTACAACACACTATTCCCGCCGATGTTTAAGGTCCATCTTAGCTGTCGCCCAGCTTGGACTTCCCTATAATTTTTAAATCACTTCGATATCAACTCCAATTGTTTAAAGAAAAGTACATAATTTGAGGTCAAAACTCAAACTTGAGGCTGAGTATTGACTTGAGGAAAGTCGGTGACGGTGAGTCAGAATTTGTTCTTCGTATTAAAAAAATCTCCCTTTTAGATCATACAATGATAATAACATTCATGGTTGTGGTCGACATGCTTTTGATGACTTTTCGGTGTAAACCGAAAAAGTTGTACATCTCTTATATTAGAAGAATCATGCCACATTCAATGTAAGATTGATTAATATTCGATAAAATAAATATAAATGACATAAACTTCCTGGTGGAAAAAAAAATTAAAACCACCTAGGAGCTTGATCTCTTATGTTGTTTCCTTTTGGGCGTTGCCATTTGGTATGCTCTGAAGCCTACAAAAGTAGATTCAAATAATAAATAATAAAATACTAGCAGTGTTACAAGAGTCTTCCAAATCAATTGTAATATTAGCTGTAGGTCTGTAGCTCCGGGTCTGAGAAAATTCGGATGGACGACCTGGGATCTACAGTGCCTTCGAAAGTAAATCTAAGTATTGAAATAAACAATTTTGCATGGCAAGTAGTTTCTTAGGTGTATTTGAATAAATGTGCACATTTTTTAAATATGAATTATCGGGCTTTTCCGACAAGAATTCCGAGATACGGACGGATACACCATTTAAATTATGTTGTGTAATACCGTAATTTAAAATAGAATTAACGCTATCAAACTCCACAATGCATTAGGTATCAGTAATTGAAATTATTCGAAAAATTATATCAAAGCAATCGACTACAAAAAATATCTAAATTTAAAATCCAACTATTTTGAAGTTATTTATAGATAAGTTTCCTTGAAAACAATGATTCTGAACACATGACATATCAATTAATGGTTTTTTTGTCAGCGGTGATGATTTGTGCTTAGGTCCAAACACTGTTTCATTTCCGGTTTGCCAAAGTAACTGCATGGGAAAGTTGATTAAAATCAACTCCCAAAAACTGCAATTTACGGCGCACAAAAGATTTCGCTAGTTTTGGACTGATTAACATTATTTACACACAAAATATGTTGAAAACAATAGTACCATTATATTCTTTCTACAATATACTACTAAATGCCTGACATCATAACGTCAGGCATATGTAAAGTTTGAAAGTTGCCTTCTCTAAAACAGTGCAGGCAATGGGAGTAAGCAAAACACGATTTTTCATCATAAAGATAAACCGATGCATGTTTAGTGTGCAACACTAATTTAACATTTACAATTGATGAAAATGTTAAATGGCATGTACATGTACATGTAATAAGCAACAGTGAGCAAGAATGTTCAAGTAAAAGGGCTGTTCAACATATGCACATGTGTAATCCTGATCTTAAAATATGGGGGGTCATCGCAATAAGTTGTAACATATTGTCTATTAAGGTACAATGTACGTAATAATTGGTGTTTGATTATCATCACTAATGAAGAATCATCATTTTGGATTAAAACAAATATATATTCATTTAGCTTGAATGTTTAGTAAATGAACTAAATCGCTGAAGCGGGTTGTCCGGATTTTCGATCAATCTGGCGATTTCATTTATTTTGAAAATGGTACATAACTCGCGAGTCTCACTAAATGTACATTGAACAATTACTAATCAAGTATGTATATTAATAAATTTGATAGATCCCTTTCAAAGCATTCGATTCAAAGTATACTACATGACTGTATAAATAAAAGTTATTACGGAACAAATGTCAAAAAATTGATCTGACTCCCTCCCCATGGATCTACGCCAATGGATGAGTTCATTCAAACCATTTCAGCGTTGCGTGAATAGTAAAACAGGACTTCGCGCCATAATGTCTTATTTATAGTTTTTGCGCGCAGATTAGTCATGTTGTGAATGTTCCAGAGCAAACCGTGTGTACACATCACAGGCATGTGCATGTAGCATGGGGGGACACTTTTTTTTATCCTTAATCAAAATGGAAATGACACGAACTGCCCCCTCCAGTTTGGCCGAAGCATTCGATCTGATTAAATTGAATTGCAGTTACAATGAAAAAATAATACCCCTTCCCCTCCCCCTCACGGATTAGGATTTTCTTGCATGATTTTGAGAAATCCCCCGGGTTTTTTAGTTGCTTGTCAAGATGTTTTGGATAAAGCTGTCCCTGCCCTCTCCCACACTTTCAAAATCTACGCTTAAAAATGCCTTTGGTTTTTTCCGAAACAAGCTTGCTGAAATCCAGTCACGTATCATTGTTTCTAAAAGTGAAAGGGGGGGGGGGGGACTAAAAAGTTCTTGACAAGCAAAAAAACCCGACATCTTCACGAATCGTTAAAATCTCAATGCATGCCGAGGAAGGGGGACGCTTATACCCTCTAGCTATCACTGCAATTTTACAGTAAATTTTCTGAATTTTACTTTTTTTCTTTTATTTTTCACATGCAAACAAAGAAGTAGGGTGGGGCCGACTCCATGATAATTAATTTTTTTAAATAAATCTTTCTGACTTCGGAAAATGAATTATGTTCTTACGCCGAAATCGAGAGTCGCCATTTTTCATATAGGCCTACACACACTGCACAACGTCATTTTACTGGGCTGGTGATGGTGTTCAATATTACTTATTAGGTTTGTTACTGACTGTTTACAGAAATTTGTGGTTTCGGTAAAATCCATAGAAGGCGAGGCGGAGCCGAGCTTCTATGGACTTTACCGAAACCACAAATTTCTGTAAACAGTCAGCAACAAACCTAATAAGTGTTTTGTTTTGTCGAAGACCTAAAGTTTGATATGTAAATAACAAAAGATAATATATAACAATTAAATTCATTGGCTTATTCTCTAATTTTGTACCTTTCTCGCCAGTCGTCTGTGCAAACCTCGATGCCATTGTATATATAGGATCGTTTTATTACGTCACGGGCAAAGAGGGGTCACTCTAAATATTTTGGGGCTTAAAAAAATTAAAGGTATGGTTGAACGGTTGTGTAAAAAATCAGCTCAAATAACGTTTCGTGCGCCATGTTGCCGTATAAATTTTGACGCTTGCCGTGAAAAGAAATTTATATGGCAATCACGTGACGCGATTCATCCAATGGTGTAGAGGCATTCTAGTCCGAGTCAAAACAAAAGAAATTAGAACGGTATGCAAATTAAAATGGTTGGATGGTCGTGACCATTATATGCTAAATTTTATACCTTTATAAGACAAAGAGCTCTGTGTAAAGATATATGGAAATATTTAGATTTTCCTACAGTTTATAGATAACTCTAATATCATATTTAAAAGTAGGTAGATCTGATGGTTTTAAGATTTTTGTTGACCACACAGCTTCCATAATGCTGATTTGACATTTAGTGATAAAAGAGAGAAGGGGTACCTATGAAGTATCTTCTCCACTTGCATGGCCACATTCTTGGCTATCCTCTTCTCAGTTAGGGTTGAGTTGGCGGGGTCCTCATTATGCTTCTTCATGTACAGATGAACCATGTCTCTCTCGAAGCTATTCATCATATCGCTGATTTTTAAGCATACCAGTACTGTGTGATAAAATAAACAAAAATTAAGTCTACTTATACATGTATCAATTTTATATACACGTATAGTAATAATGATAATGCATTTTAACCAATGTTCAATGTATATTGCTTCCTGTTCACGTATATTTTACTTTATATATATATATATATATATATATATATATATATATATATATATATATATATATATATATATATATATATATATAATCATTCTTACATTTTTTATCATTTTCTACTTTGTTACGTTTTTGACGGCTCTTGTACATCCATCTCGCAAAATAGAAAAAACGCTCAAATATTCCGAGAGGCATCGGAAAAATCGGAACCCTCTTGAACTCCCGCACCAGTGCGTATCTCTCATAGTTCCATTTGTAATTCCTTTTGTCCTGTATATTTCGATAGGTGTCACTATGTGGAAAAAATAGCGACTAATTTTCCAAATATATCCAAAGAAAATGATAACGGCTACTTACACATCTGAGGGAATCATTAACTAATCAAAGTACTGAAGAACTGACGGGAGTTGATTTTGTCGAAGCTTATTTATTTTAATATCAATAATATGTTATTTTGCATGACAAGTTTCTAATTTGCATTTGAATTACGCACATTTTTATAATATGAATTTTGGACTTTTTCGACAAGAATGTCGAGAAACCCCAATATGAATCATGTTAAATAATATTTAAAGATAACATTAATTCAATCAAACTATGTATCAGTAATAGAAATATTTCTCGAAGATTGTATGGATCAAAGCAATGTTGAACTCTAGTCTCGTTCAACCAAACGCTCGGCTGACACCGTAAATCTCCGATAAGCAAGAGAGACTCTCTGCTTGTCGGAGATTTACGGAGACAGCCGAGTGTCGAGTTGAACGAGACCATATTGAACTCTGGCGTAGGAATACATACGACAATGCTTTAGCATACAATAAATTGAATTTATCAATTATTTTCAAGAACTAAGTCTTGTCAGCAGCGATGATTTGTGCTGAGGTCCAAACACTGTTTCACTTTCGGTTTGTCTGAGTAACTGCATAGGAGAGTTGATTAACTCCCAAAAACAGTTACTAGCATATAAAGGTCATGCTTTTAAAGATACGTACACATGTACTTAACAAAGTTCATATTATATAAATAGTGCCTGTTTGGGAGGGTAACTGTTGAAATTGGCACCCCGAGAAAACCATTGTCAACCGACGCGAAGCGGAGGTTGACAATGGTTTTCGAGGGTTGTCAATTTCAACAGTTACCCTCCCAAACAGGCACTATTTATTTTATTATACTGAATGTCTTAATTTTAAAGAGAATTTTACTGCTTTTACATGTATATAGAAATGAAGTGAATTCTACGACGAACCGTACGCGCATAATTTACGCGCATGTAACAATTCGTTGTGTTACCCGTTGCCAAGTGTGTTGCTAACGCTGAGGGTAATAGAACGGATTACCAACTGCGTCTTAACCAATCAGATTTCAGTATTTAACATGAAAGTATAATAATTGATATTTTTTTCTATGAGTTTCAATTAAATGATACACCCTCTAGAGTGACAAGTTATTTGGTATTTGAAAAAAATAACTGATCATTTTTATCAATCAACCAAAATGTTTTTAAAGAATTGCATACTGTTCTGGAAATAAGTCAGAATTCCACATCCGCACCCCAATCAGTTTAAGCTAAAAAATGACTTTTGACACTTAACCTTTCGAGGTCACAATAGAGTCGAACTTACCTAAACATAGCTATAAGGATATTTAGGAGCATGACGTTGGCAAATATCAGGTAGATACCCATCAAGACAAGTCCAATGACCTGCCGGTGCTTCTCAGCGCACCTTGGGAGGGTTCCGTTGTTATACATCGCCACATCGAACGTACACTTCGGTTCTTCCGCTGTCAACGTTGTAAATATTAGACATTAGCAGAACACTCAATCAGGACAACTCTCTCTCTCTCTCTCTCTCTCTCTCTCTCTCTCTCTCTCTCTCTCTCTCTCTCTCTCTCCGATTATCATTCAGATTACTCTAATGTATTCTGAAATTGTCATAACATCAAACTCAAATGAAACTGTCGTACCTTCAATGTCGTCCAGAAGTAGCTCTCCGTAGAGATTCCAGTATCCAAGGCGCAAGACGTTAAAAAATAGATCGACACCTCTTTCAGATTGAGGATACATTATTGCATGAGCAGCAACAGCATAAGACACCACAAACAGCATCAAAATCACCACAAAATAAAGGAGATCCTTCGCCTGAAATCAAATCAAACGTTTTCAAAAATAGCACTTAAACAGTTGGGACAAATTAAGAAACCAATGTGGCACGGTGAACCATAAGAAATTACAAGTAATGTAAATGGAACTAAGTCAAGTGTAAAATACAATCAAAATAAAAATTTTAAAATTTAACATTTAAACCTGGCAATAAATTTCATCCTAAGAATGATTAGATAAAAAGGTTAAAATGTAAAAGCCCCTCTGTGGGTCTCATAAATGACCTGCAAATGACGCTGACGCTTCATCAAACTGCACTTCACACTCTTATTTCAAACAAGAGGCACATGGACTACATCGCTCTCCTGAATAACATTTCTTGTATCTCTTTCGAAATTTTTTAATATAATCCTCTTTAAATCACAAAAAAACACAAACAAATTTTATATATTAACAGATTTAACAACACAAAAAACAGTCCAATCTTATTATTCTATACCTCAACGTATCAAAGATAAAAAAAAATTATAATTGAATACAAATAATTATAACATGAGGCCCACTGGCCACATCACTCACCTGAGCAACAATAGCCAACAAAATCGTTAGACCATCTTTAGAGTATCAAATACAAAATATCTAAACAACTTAAAAGAGTATATCTTGATTTTTAAATAAAAAAAAAATTAATTTTTTCTCAACATACTCTGAAGTTCAACATTGAAGTCATTTTGTTTTTTCAGGTTTTTTAAAAGAAAAGAAGATTTTTATAAGCTTTTTTTCTATCTATTCTAAGGTAAAAATTTAACCTCCTCCCATTGAGACCCAACCCTATCCCCAAGTGATCATGATTTGGACAAACTTAAATCTTCACTACCTTAGGATGACTCCACACTACATGTACTTTCAATCTTTCTGACAACAAAAGCTTTTGAGAAGATTTTTTAAAGATATTGCTCCATTCATTCCTATAAAAAAACTTAACCCATTGTGGCTCCACCTTACCCAAAGAGATAATGAATGTATATCACAAACTGGAATCTACACTACCTGATGATATTTTTACCCAAGTTACAGCTTTATTTGCCGAACGGTTTTCTTAGAATAAGATTTTCAAAGATTTTTCTTTCTAAATGCCTTTGTAAAAATTTGACACCCCCCCCCCCTCATCATGGTCTCACCTTTCCCCCTGGGATCATAATTTGACCAAACTCGAATTTACACTACCTACGAAAGCTTCAACACAAGTTTCATCTTTACTGGCCAAAAAATTATAAGAACATTTTCGAAAAAAAAATTCATGGCATGCAATTAAATTTATCCCCTTTTAAAGAAGGCATGACCCTCCATTGGAACAAACCCATATCCCCTTCCTTCACCCAATAAAGCTTTGTGCTCAGTTTGATTGAAATTGGCCCGATGGTTTTGGAGATGAAGATGAAAAGGTGAAAAGTTCACTTTAAACTTAAACAATTTAGAATCTGTAGTATCTGGAAATGCTCACAAATCGTAGCGTTGTAGTTCCTGAGGAAAAGCTTTTAAAACATTTTCCATAGAAAATTGATATATTAAACTTTGAACCACCCTTGGGACTTCAGTATTGATCAGGGGGTCATGGCTTAAACAATTTACAGTCTAGACTATCTGAGGTTGCTGGCATTGTAGTTTAGTAAGAAACTTTCTAAACATTTCTAAATATTTAATACTTTGAATCGCTTTAGGGGGCCCAGGAGTCATGGATATAACAGTCGTGGTTTTCAGAATTTAAAACCTACACTATCTAAGAATGCCTGCATGGTAATATCACAAATTATAGCATTGTTGTTCTTGGGGAGAAGATTTTTAAACATATTCCCCATAAATTACTATGTTGAATTTGAACACGAGATCTCTTGGGGTCTCAGTATTGGTCCAGGATCACAAAATTTTACATTTTACAGTCTACACTATCTGAAGATGCGTGCATGGTAATATCACAAAGTTAAGCTTTGTAGTTCTTGAGGAGATGATTTTACAACATTTGCCTTTACATTTCTATGTAAAAACGTTAAACCCTCTCTTGGGGCCTCAGTGTTACACTAGGAGTCATAAATTCTAAAATTTAGGATCATCACTATGTATAAAAGTTTTCTTGTAAATATTGGCATACAATATTGGTGCAGTGGTTTTTTATTTGATGATCTTTGTAGACACACCCTATTTTTACCGTTTTATGATTATTTCCTTTTGAAAAGGGTTTAGATCCCTTTTTAACAATTCAGAATCTCCTAGTCATAATGATGCTTTGTACCAAGTTTGTTTTTGGCCTGAGATCTACAAGAAATGTCTAAAATTAAAAAAAAAAAATGAAAAACGAACGGGCGGACGGACACCCAGACAGACAGATGATCGACAACAGGTGATCAGAAAAGCTCACTTGAACCTTCGGTTCAGGTAAACTAAACAATGAAAGAAAAAAGTATTCAGTTTATAAAGTAACAGTATTTCTAAAGACAGTATGTCACTATATGGAGGTGGGAAAGTCCTTCTAAATTTTCATCGTAGTCCCTCAAAACCATTATTTTTTTTAACAAAGTAGTTGTGTATTTACCATAGCAGCAATCATCCAAATTTTGGGTCCTAACTCTTTAAGAGCTAAGAAGGCTTTCATGGTACGCATAAAGAAGGCTATTAGACTTATAGCAAGTAAGACGCGTCCGGCTTCCACGAACCCAGATAGGTTTAAACTCATGCCGATTGGAAAGAAAATAATAACAATGAAGTCAAAATAATTCCACTTGTCTGTGAAATACCCTTCCAACCTTTTTGACCACGATAACTCCTGCGGGAAATTTGGACCTAGCCGTTTCTTTAAATCTGCATTTACACAATAAAGCTGCAAAAGAAACAACACAGGATTATAAAAATTATCACCGAATTAATTTACTCTGTAGAATTTGGTCAAAAGGGTATCGGATTTAACCCACCTCTCGAAATTCATCCATAATCAAGCACAATACCCAAAAACACATCTGGTATTCGATATAGGTCAATTTATCTCCAAAGCCGGTCAGAAGTGCGTAGCTAAAGAACCCCAAGAAAACTATGTAGGAAGCCTGTCAAACGAAATTAAGAAAATCCGTGCGATGTATTGAGTGAAAGACAACAATCAAGATTTAGCATAATCCAAACGAACCTATTTACTTTAACGTGTCAGAACACCATTCAAAACAGAAAAAAATAACCTGGTAGAAAAAAATATACCATTGTATGTGAGAAGCGCATGATCGGAGCAGTGTAGAAATTGGTGATGCGATTCCTAATTTTTTTCATACATGTATTTTCTTTCTGTGGATGAAACAAACCATAATAATTCAGTAAATATGTTTATTAGTGTACTAAAAGGAGAATTCACGTCATGAAATAAAACATCTGACGTAGCAAGCGTACTACTTTCTCTTCATCGGATTCTTCAAATCGAAGCACAAAAGGAAGGAGTCCCAATACAAATACTGATGACATCATCTGCAAATAAAACCATAAAGCATTCAACAACGAAAATGTTAAATGCAACAGTATTCAAACACAGGACAATCCACATCCTGCAAAAACAAACAGAAAGTTGCTAAACGCAGACCCAATGCTTAATAATGTAACCTCACTCACCCATGTCTTCCGGGGGGAAATTCCAAAACTTAAAGGATGTATTTAAATTTACTATTAATTAATTGTTAACATTAGCCAAACGTATTTTAATTGGTCACCTGTATTGAATTATTTTTGGCTGAAATTTTCCCAAACCATCCCCGGTTGATAGAAATTTTGCAGGCATCATGCGTCATAAAGGAATATATTTTCATTTGGTACGCTATTTCTAGGCACGTAAGATTGCGCCACCGCGGGCGTTTTCTTGTCAGTATACGATCAGTTTCATCCGGACGATCTGTGTAGCATTGATTCAAGACGCCACATGCCAAATCTAGAAAATCTCTGAAATGTAAATTTTATTTAGACGAATTAAACAACAAATACATTTACGATATGTACATGTAGCCGATACTACAAATTTCAATCAGGGATGGGGTAATAATAATCAGTAATCGTAATCAGCTGTAATTGATTCCAGGTTGCTGAGTAATCATGAGTAATCAGTAATCATCCATTTTTCTGATTACAAGTAATCGTAATTTAATTGATTACTCTGTGAGAAAGTCCTGTAATCATGATTAATTTTTGATTACTACTATGATTACAATGGCAAAATTCAATAGGTTGAAATCATTATTCATTGGATCTTATATTTAGTGAATAAGGTTCAGTCTTAAAGTTGGCCAGTATTCCTTTATTGCCCTTGGGCATGTTTAAATGCATGTCCAGTCACAATACAATGAGTTTGCTATTCAACAGTCCTTGCTTTTAGGCGCATTAAAAAACAGTTCACATACTGTGCTTATTTAATTGGGAAAATTATTTAAAGGGTCACTTTTAGTTGGACTTTGTTTAGAGAAAGATGTCTGCTATACAACATTTTGAGTTTTCTGATGACCAACCATCATCAGGTATTGTGAAAGCCAAATGTAGATACTGTTCTGCATACATTTCGGGGCATGCAAAAACTACTTCAAATTTTGTCACACATTTGACAGACCAGATAGATGCAGGCTAAATGACTCTACATTTCAAATGTTAATGATGATAAAATGCAGTAAAAAGGCTTGTAAATAATGCAACAAATTACACTGATACCAGAATAAAGAGTCCTGTCAAAAATGCACTGGTTTTTTTTAAAATGAAACATGTAAACTATGAAAAACTGAAAAACAAATAATGTAATCTAAAGTAATCACAAGTAATTAATCATGATTACAATGAGGAAAAGTAAAAAAGTAAAAGTCACTTTTAAAAATAGATGTAATTAGCCTGTAATCGATTACTTTTAAAACCCAAAATAATTGTAATTTAATCGATTACTTTTGAAAGTAATCGACCCCATCCCTTTGAAACACTTACTTCTCCGCCTTGGATAATTGGTCTGCTAGTAGCTTGTTTGCTGGTTGGCAGTTCTTTCTCAGTACTCGGTAAATTCCGGAAGCTATAATGGCTGACGGAATCGGTTCCTGTTGATTTAATTAAATAATATAAATCATCTTTACGGATTAAAATGGAAGGTGTCTTTTCTAAATTTTTAGTTTTATAAAATGAAATATCAATAAGAAATGTCTGTTTAAACTATATGCAGGTACGTGTACGTTATACGCATATTAAATCATTGTACATAAAGGAAACACAATATACAATATAGATAAACTGTACTATATATGCGTGTACCTTGCAATGTTGCCAGAAGAATTTTGCAATGTCTTGTAGATTCATCATGAGTATTGCCCAAATCATGAGATAAAAGTAAGGGTCGGACTGATTTTCTGCGCTCTCAAACGATGCGAGATTTTTGAGCTTCTTCACTATATCTTCGTTGGACATCGACAGTTCCTGATCTGTGAATTACACCACCAAATAATAATATATAGTGAGGTGCATTTATTGACTAGGTTAAACACGTGCTTAAAAGAATATAATAATACATCTTATTCTCATTAAAAAAACTGTACATTTATAGGAAAGATGCAATGTACTTGATATTGTTGTCAACCATTTAAGCATTCAATGCTTATATATATATATATATATATATATATATATATATATATATATATATATATATATATATATATATATATATATATATATATATTCATACTGATGTCTATTTGGATGATCTTTTTTGTATTGCCGCTATTAAAGCCATTTTTTGCGCTCTTCGTCAGGGACCAGGATATGAAACATTCATAGAACAGCCATATTAACATGTTATCTAGTTAGCTTCCGCCACAAAAAAAAAATATAGTGCCAGAAACTTTTTGGAGAAAAATCTTTTTATCAAGGAGTAGATATACAACTATTAACCACATAAATCGAAATTGGAGGTGTCGGCATGTGACATGTATTTCTTATGCAGTACACTCAGAATGCTTGTTCTAATAAAAGGAAAAAAAATCACCGTTTTGTTATAAAAATAAATGTTTAAGACTGCTGTTTAAAATGATATTGAATGCTAATATCATAATTAAAAGCCGATTTTAAGTTTTGATAGTACTGTATGTAACCACAATGGTATAGTTTAAGGAGAGACAAGTAAACATGTTCGTAAGTCAGATTAAAACACATTATCATAATTTGCTCGTTAGAATGTATTATGAACAAGCACTAAGAAAATATGATGGAAAACCAAGGATATGGGTAAGTGAATTAATGTAGGTAGGAAAGATCGTTATCAAACTAATATACCCAAGATACAGATTTAAGCTAAGTGAATCACACACCGCTCTTTTCGTTCAATCCGTAGCTGACAAACACGTCCATCTGTAGCGACCTGACAACAAAGCGCATGATGTTGTCTACAGTTGGATCCACATCCCATTTCAACTACAAAACACAGCTCTGTCAAAGACTGAATTCAGTCTACCTAATATTATCTAACAGCGTGCCAGCTTGCTTGTCGGGCCGTGCTCAAATTTTGTATGCTGATTATGATACTACTCATCGATTAGTTGTTCGATTTCATTGACGTTAATACTAATTTGCATATCAAACACAACCCGCACTGACCAATGACATAACATGATTTTTGGTAGTGAATATCAACACGTGGACAGTCCAAAGCCTGTTGTTTGTTAAATTTATTTCTTTACGTTTTTAACGTTTATTTTAGATAATTTTCGTAATATTTGGTTTACTTCAAAACATGTCATTTTCCATTCCCTGTATAAATATATTTACCGGGGAATATGCGATTAATGCGATGTTCGTTACAAAGCATTACAAGTTGTTCTTTGGTTTTCCCTACCCGCCCTGACCCAAACATGTTTTTTTGGATTAACTAATATTGAACTGTTGTTAAATTGTTCTTTATGTGCTGTCGTTTATTTGTATGTTGAATAAATATTAAATGCGATTTGTAACAAACGCACCAATCCTAAAAATCTTCTTTTATTTTTCGATAAATTAGTCAAGAAAATATCCACCATAAGTATACACAGTTCGGTATCACAAAATCGGCCATTCATCTAACGTTGAATTTTAAAAAGAAGAATTATTAATAATTGATTATTTTATATATACGAAAGACATCGGACGAACAAACAAAAACATTTTTTTCTATCATGAAATGGTTGCATATTTTGCTCTGCAACGTAAAAGGAAACAAGTAAAAACGGTGGGGGACGTTTATTTCATTTGAATACATTGTCCATATTCCCCTTTCTAGCGTTTTGTTACCGATATGAAAATGGATCGAACGGTATGTAACCGTTGGTATCATATGCAGAAGACCCCGTCGAGGAGGTCCAAGTAAAATTGTGTATTACTTATTTCTAGGCATATATATTTAATACATTTAACAAACAACAGGCTTTGGACTATCCACGTGTTGATATTCACAACCAAAAAATCATGTAATGTCATTGGTCAGTGCGTTTCTTGGTTCTGTGTGTAACGTTTCTGAGTTCGATATGGGATTCGGCTGCCCTGCCTGAGCAAATCAAAGATTTAATTAAATAATCTATTTCCTAAATCACAGTTTTAAATTTGAAATATGTACAAGTACTATCCCAAGGTTCTCTGATCTGTGGCGCACGCACTATAAATGACGATTGCGTATGCGCTGCTCGGAGACAGGAGAGCACGCGCCGTTCCGGGACTGAAGCGTACTAACCACAGCCAACAGGCCAATTTGTATATTTATTAATTCAAATAAACACCTCTAGTATCGAAAGCCTACAACAGGCACGTAAGATCATAAACAGGTTAATCTTACCAAACTTTGTTTCTATTCTGGCTTCGACGTGTTGCTGCTTCGGCCGGTAAACACAGACTCTCTGATCCTACCGATTTGCTCAGCTTATATAACCTTCGGGTATCACGTGATCAGCTGAGGATCGAATGGGATACGTACATGAAACCGGAAGTTAGTCAGCACAATTCTACCACAGGGAACCGAACAGATATTTTCGATTTTAATTATAACTTCGCACCATGTGCTTGATATGCAAATATGCAAATCGAACAACCAATCGATGAGTAGTATGATAATCAATCAAAATTTGAATCAAAACTTTAGAACGGTCCGACAAGCAAACTGGTACGCTGTTAGTAAAAAGATAATAAATTATTCCTTAACCTTATACCAGATAACAACAGGTAGCTGAAGGAGAGAGAGAGAATGAGAGAGAGAGAGAGAGAGAGAGAGAGAGAGAGAACAGAATTAATTGAAGTTTCCTGAAATGAAAATTTATTTAAAAAGGCATTTATTCATAGTTTGGTTTTATAAAATGTTAGAAAGGCGTTTGGGGAGAATATTTATTGCAGTGGCAATCTAAACCATATATGTTTGCTTCCAAAACCAATTTGAAAGCAGTGTACAAATTACAACTGATGGTTCCGCTTTTCCTGATCCGTTGGGAACGTGGTACTAGTACTTGGTCAAGACTTAAAAACTTTGTTTTATTTACCTATTCATTACAGGACAGGAGAATTCAGAGAAAAATCAGACTGATAATGTGTACACACGTATACTTTACCTGTCTTCTAAGTTCATCTGGAATCTAAAAATAAAATTTTTGAATTTGCATGCATTTTACAGATTTTTGATCCAAAAAAATCATTGATTATATTTAATATTATATAAAGGTTTATAAAATATATGTTCGTTATCATATTTTTGAAAACTGCACTAAAATTCACATGTATCAATATGATATATTTATATACTAATCAAGGACCATCGGGGGCATATACATTAAAAACAAAAATATAATCATGCCAGCAACTTCTTAATGTTCTCTAATGTACAAATCAACATATTGCATGCTGTTTCAACTAAAAATACATGATACAAGTTTGATTGCATTGTTCTTACTCGATCCGCCTGGAAGAGCTGCTGGTAATTGCTCCTCTGAAATCTATGAATGTCCACACACTCCTTGATTAGAAGCCTCACAAACTCGCGCTTGCCGTCTCGCATTGCTCGTATCAACAGATTGTTCTTGAAAGTATCCTAAATTTTTCGAATAAAAATATATCACTCTTTTGAAGATAATATACAAAGCAATATCATCAAAATAAATTCGCTCAAACTAGATCGTTACACAAATGAGCCATCTAGATTGACCGGATTAATGTTTCTGTTGGCTTCATCTCTTTTGCAATCATCTGCCATATTATAAATGTTGGATTAACTGGTGGCTGTAAATGAAAATTTTTCAAAGCTTTACATTACGTACATTTTGCATTTACACCCATCAGTAAAATCTACATCATGGCTCATCGTCACAAGATAAAAGTGTTTTTTGTACGCCTTCAGCCATATTGCATTGCAATAATCCAATTATTCATATATAATTACTATAAAACATATATAATAACACATCATTTAACGGCATTAACATTCTTTGTTAAATGTACATGAAAGAATGCTTTAACCATACTGGTTATATTTATTCTGAGCATTTTCGGAAACACTTTCAATACATTAATGGGAAATATAAGAGAAAAATAAATGTCATAGTCAAAAAATTGAGTTTAGTTGCATAAGATTTTTATTTCGTTTGGCTAAATCAGACTTACCGTAAAATCTGGTCTGTGCGAGGCGAATACATGTTGCATTGCTTTCTCACTGTTGTTAAATGCCAAGGCGAGAAAAAGTTTGTTCTCGAGCTCATTAGAATCTGAAACGATCCATGATTACGATTTGCATTTATCTAATCATGAAGTAGTTTTAAACAACTAGATAACATGAATTATGTTCTTTTTTGTCATTTTTTCCCCGAAAATAACTTCTGATTTTGTTTTTTGGTAACCAGAGCTCTTATAAACTATTAACTCTTTAAAAAACAGATAGTACATTCATTCATCAGATTATTAACTAATTAGAATACTAAATATTCTCTTACCGGAGATGTCTCTCAGTAAATCTTTTATTAGGATGCTCTTTAGTTGACGTGTTTTATCGTTTATGTCGACAAATCTGAGACACATCTTGCTGTTCTCGTGGTTTACAATTTCCTTAATCTTACCGTCAGGTGACCTGGATAAAATTGTAAACGCATCTTTTTTTCATCATTTTTAAGTCAAAATCTAGTTAATGATTCCAGAGTATCTTTTTGGTGCTAGTACCACTATGACGTCATAATTGAATTGATGAAAATAATAATTTAATTCTGGTTGTAACGCGCCTTCTGATTGGCTAACAAATTATTCTATATCGTATAAAGAATGTTGCCTACGTCATAGTAAAACTAACGTAAAAAACGTATCAAAGCCAGACGTTACGTTTTAATAATGTATAAGTTTACGTCATTTTAAAGGTCAAATGACAAATTTTATCTACAATTAAGAGTAAAAAAAATATAAATTATAAGCAATGAATTAATGTTTGTTGGTTTTATACGATATAAAATGGCTTGAAACAGTTTACGCTTTTTTATAAACCGCGGATTATAAAAAAGCGTAAACTGTTTCAAACCATTTTATATCGTATAAAACTAATAAACATGGTTTGAAACAGTTTACGCTTTCTTTATAAACTGCGAAGCAGTTTATAAAAAAACGTAAACTGTTTCAAACCATTTTATATAATATAAAACTAATAAACGTTGAATTTATTCTTTAAATAAATGATTCCAGAGTGTCATTTTGGTGATAGTACCACTATGACGTCATACTTGATTTAATGAAAGTTGTTCCAGTACGGCTATAAAGGTAATAATATATATGTAGAAATGGAACAATTACTTTACAGTCTATCTTAATTCATGGAAAAAGTAGCTCCAATACCTGTATTCAATTTGACATCATTTTAAAGAGGAAGTCAAGAGCTTGTTTAATGTCGTTTTTAGAGAGACTGTAGTCATTCTAGATATATTTCAATAGTAAAAAATCGACAAAACTGCGAAATCTTTTGATTATTTTCTTCTTATTTTATTGAACCTGGCACTTAAAAACCTGATTTGTCATTGTATTTACTAGAAATTTAAGCCCCGATATACCCATCAAACAAAGCTATTGAAATGAAGCATCGTAGAAAGAATTTATACGTTGAATTTCATACACCTGTAGGCACCGTTCATTTACTAGATCTTGACCTTAAGCACCCCTGCGAATATGTTCGGAATGTTTTCTTTATCGTTGCTAAGTATGTAATAAATCCAGAGGTGCTCGAATGAATGTTCTCGAGAATTCACCGAAATTTGTTCAGTTCCTGTACAATATCGAGCGGAAGTATAAGTATTCTCAAAATGCGAAAGTACTGGTCGTTTTTCATATCATATTCTACTTTGATTTATGTTAAAACATGACAATCCTTTATGATGTATGTCTTATTTCACCATCTAGCGGTTATTTATATTTAATGATAAAATTCAAAACAGAGTTATCGTTCGTGTTCAACCATGTGAAGAGTGGTTGAAAATATAAACATTAGGTTACATAATAAAATTATAGCCATGTTTGATGCTTGTGGCGTGCAATATCATGTTTAAAACAAGAGAACCATGGGGCCACATCGCTCACCTGAGCAACAATGGGCGTTTAAAAGATATTGTGCCATATGGTCCCTCGGTAGAATAACAAAAAGTAAATATTGTAAAGTATTCGAATTTTACATTTATTTTTGCATACACGCAATCTTTGACATTATACCTTCATGAAATACTATTTTTTACCAGAATAAGAAAATCCTACGCAAGATATGATTTGGTAGGGGTACACTGTTTAGTTGTTAACTTCCAATTCCCTATATTTTCCTTCTACCCCCCCCCCCTCCCACTTTGTTAAGCGATCAAAATATATGAGAGCATATAGATTCATTTTTTTCATCAACTACTTACTAGTTATCGTATTTTAAAAAAAAATATATAGCAATTATTGTTTTTCATTTAAAAAATCCTACATGTATAGATGTGAAGAAGAAAATTGTACCTTAATGTGCTCAATTCCTAAAATTAAAAACATTCAAAAATTTTATTTGTCTTCTCCATTATAATTAAATGACTGTTATTTACTTCGCGTACAAACCAGGATAATTTTCCACTGTAATATTTTCTTAGGAATAGGATAATTACTTTATCCCAGCAACAGAAATGTGTCAGAACCATGGAAACTGTTTTAAAGATGTCGTTTTTATTTACTCGTGTCTGAAAAACTATCAAAATTGATGTAGATTTCACATTATTTATTGTATAAAGAGGGGGCCCCAGAGAGTAGGTATATATAAACAGAATATCATTCTTTTATATTGTTTGTACAAGTATTTAACATTCTCTAATTCATATAGAATTTCTAATGTTCAACCAAAATTTCAGCGTCAATCGTAGAATTATAAGCAAGATACAGAGCTCACAGTTCGCCTAGGTTTGAGTCATATTTTGTTCACATGAGTTTATTACATTCAGCTTAAGATTTTTAACTTGGTATTTCCTTTTCAGCATTTAAAATGGTAAAAAAGAATGGCCTAAGATTTTCAATTCTTTTATTCACTCAAGACCAGTTTACTGGTATTTGAGGTTCAAAATCAGTTAATACAAATGTACACAAACACAGTCAATGATCACATGTACAGTAGGAGTAATAATGACGAAAAAAGGTTAAGTTTACAATACAATAAGTTGTTAAAGTTGTTTTCTGGAAGAGTTTGAAAATTTTCTTAATAAATATTGACAATTTTTTTACTTTTTTACTTTTTAGTTTTTAAGATCTGTGTACAAACATAGAATTGTGAGCAAATCTCTGTATCTTGCTTATAATTTGAAGCTTAACACTCAAATATGGTTATAAATAGAAATTGTAAACAATTAAACACAAGAAACATGCACTATATCAAATAAAGAACACAATTTATTTTTTTGAAATGAATCATATTTATATACATGTATATACCTACATATTTCCGTCAGCGATATCAAACTCTATTTAAACTGAATAAACTCGAGAAAATGCCGAGCATTTCAACAAAACCTTTTGCATTAATCTACCATTACGCAAAAGATAATGCCGAATTACCGATAGAATGAATTGTATTTCAGTACTTTTTCGATACATCAGATTTTGCTTAATTTGCGCAGGTAAACAGTTAACTGTTTGATTTACCGAAGTCTCTGTTTGATTTGATACGTAAAAATCGCGAAATACAGACGATAGTTCCCAGGTTACAAAGCATAAATAATGAAAACGAAACGAAAATCAGAACAAGCTAACACCAACGTCGTGTGTGAAAACTGTCAACGCATTGAAATATTTAGCGTCAATTTACTTCACAAAATTGGCACCAATATATTTTGCATGTTTCAAAAATTTCCCTTCATACGCGAACTGTTGCATAGCAAGCAAATTCATCATAGTCAGATCGACCCTTTTTCGTATAATGTCATGGCTGCTTTAAACAAAGAACATCGTTTTAGAAGTATGGAATACGAGTCTTGGTAAAATAGGTATGCAAACCCGGGCCGTGGCAAAATAAAAGCCGGGGCAGATCGGCAATCGTCAATTCCAAATACGCATTATTTTGCAGCAATATTTACAGCGAATACAAATATACTGGTCCATCAAATATCCTGAAAACTTAATGAGATTGGCAGATTAATACCTGCCAATCTTTTGTTTTGCTCAGGCCAAGTCTTGCCTACCCATTTTACCGTATGCCGAACCCGAAGCTATTAAGCTGATTGAAACACGCCTTTCCTTTATTATTATTTTCGTAATAACTCAGATTTGAAACAGAATTAGCACTTAATTTTTGCAATTTATATTTTCCTTCCCATAATGATAATTTATGCTAAACTACAATGAATTGGACTCGGTAGTTCTTGAGAAGAAGATTTTTAAAAATGCACCCCCTTTTTCTACAGTTTCAAGGTTTTCTCCGCTTTGAATACAGATCGGACTTTTATTTCTGCAATTTATATTTGCCCTCCCATAAGGATGCTTTGTGCCAAATTTGGTTGAAATTGGAAAAGCGGTTTTAGAGAAGAAGTTCAAAATGTAAAAAGTTTATAGACGGAGAGACGGACGGACGGACGGACGGACGGACGGACGGACGACGGACAAAATGTGATCAGAATAGGTCACTTGAGCTTTCAGCTCAGGTGAGCTTAAAAGTAGTGGATGTCTGTTTTGCATTAAAACTTAGTATATCGAGCCATTTTCATGGAATATAAAATAGTATAGTCTGTTTCACTATTGATACTATTACTAGGTCAGGTGCAGATCAAAAATTAATCCTCAGGGGGAATCTCTACTAAGCATGTTTATTGTTGCAACAGCAGACAAAAACTATTACTTGTATTGTTACATTTATTTTTAGAACACATTTTATCCACTAATTAATAAAGATGCAATTTAAAATTAATAAACTCCTAGATTTTATATTTGATTACAAGTACCTAAATTCTATAAAATAGACTATAAAACTGAAAGGGTCAAATAAAACCACGTGGTCTAAAATTTAAATGACAATAACAATCGCAGGGATGTTAAAGAAGAAATCAAAGGGTTTTTTAAAAAACATTTTCTTAGTTTATCTGAAGTCGTCCTCACCTGGGTGTGTTTTGATGAACATCGGCTAAAGTGTCAGCTAATCCACCTGTCCCCTGAAGGAATAAGCTCAGAATAAAACAAATGAGGATACTTCGATAAAATTAAAATTATGAAATAAGGATTAAGAAATGAAGTAAATTGCCATCATTTATCGGGAAATTTTGTTATTGTCAGACGGTCAATATAGATATATCATTCGGGGTCCAATCGTAGCTCAAAGAGGGATCACTTTTTATCACGGCCGGAACGGAATCGTCACCATTATCATGATCTACAGTATATGGCCATAAGTGAGTCTTCAAAATGGCCGCCGTTATAAATTATCGGTGCACTCTTACCTGACTTCTAAATAAAATAATTCAAAATGTAATAAAGTAACTTATCTCAAATTTAATATTCAGTCGCATGACCTGTCGTACACGCTTAAGAATGGATGCATATAATCCTTGAATGTAATCACCCCTGCAAATGTGTTCGGAATGTTTTCTTTATCGTTGGTAAGTACGTAATAAATCCAGAGGTGCTCGAATGAAAGTTCACGAGACTTCACCGAGATTTGTTCAGTTCCTGTGAAATTTTGAGCGGAAGTATAAGTGTTCGGATAATACTCTCAAAATACGTAAGTACTGGTCGATTTTCATATCATATTCTACTTTGATTTATGTTAAAACATCAGCATCTTTTAAGATGTATGTCTTATTTCACCATCTAGCGGTTTTTTAAATTAAACGATGATATTCAGAACCGAGTTATCGTTCGTGTTCAACCACGTGTAGAATGGTTGATAATATAAACATTGGGTTGCTTAATAAAATCATGGCCATGTTTAATGCTTGTGGTGTGCAATACCATGTTTTTAAAAACATAATAGGTGAATGTTTTGCATAAAAACTTAGTGTATCGAGCCAATTTCAAGGAACATTCTGCATAAAATAGTACAGTCTGTTTCACTATTGATTTTATTAATAAGTCAGGCGCGGATCAAAAATTAATTCTTAGGGGGGATCTCTACTACGCATGTTAATTGTCGCAATAGCAGAAAAAAAACTATTTTTGTATTGTCACATTTATTTCTAGAACACATTTTATCCACCAATTAATGAAGATAAAGTTTAAAATCAATAAACCTCTAGAATTTATATTTGACTACAAGTACCTAGATTCTCTAAAATAGACTATAAACACAAGGCACGATTTTTACTACGAAACTGAAAGGGTCAAATAAAACCACGTGGTCTAGAATTTAAATGACAATAACATTCGCAGGGGTGGAAATGCTTTGGATGTAAACTCCATATTTCCTTCACTTTTTCAATCGGATTTTCTCTGTTTTTGATGTTGTTTACTTCTCTTTACAAACAAATTTTAATTGTAAGCCATACGTTTCCTATAATATTAGGGTCCAGTTATTTGGATAGCCTATTTAAAAATGTGATATTGTTTCGTTCTTTCCATCGTTTTGTTTCGTTTGAAGTATGTACGGGACATTGTCTTCTTGGAATGAATTATCGTTGTTAGAGAAACACCGAGATAAAACCGGTCGCAAATTTTCATCTAAAGTGTCGATATATTTTCGGGAATTTATTTTTTCCTCGACTCTTTTAAATGTTCCGATCCCATTATGGGAAATACAAACCCAAAACATGGCAGAAAACTAACGGTTGCCTCGTAGCCCCAGACACTCCGATCGCCTGACTTCGTCAGCTCTCCTCCAAACATAAACTCGTTTATTTTGGAAACCACAACTTGTGTTTCATCAATAAAAATTACTTTTTTCCAGTGTCTATCCAAAGTCCATCCTAGTTTTGATCTATACCAATTTTTTCGGCGACTTCATTCTTTTTCCGAATTGTTAAAATTTTGCGATCTTTCCTTCTTGCAAAGCGAGAAAAACCTAATTCTCTTCTAACAGTTCTGCTACAAACAAAAGGTAATAGATATATTGCTTCATTCTTTGTTTCTGCTAAAGTCTACACAGGATGAACCTCTGCCATTCAGTAAACTGAATGGTCTGGAAATGTGACTAAATGAACTAGTTATGTCATTCAGTCACATTTGAGTTACCTTTCCGTCATATTTCAGTTGACAGATTGTCAGAGATTCATCATGTGGCTGTCGTCTACACGTTTTAACATAGCTTAAAATTTTCCTATCTCCCCTTTCATCTGTTTTTCGAGGCCTCCCGCTTCGAGGTAAATTCTTAATGTTTTCCCTTCGAAGAAACTTACTACTAAACTTAAATATTGCTTGAATATTGACTGAATCCATCTTGTCGTAAAGATATAACCAACTGCTTCTGTGGTGATGGCATTTCCTTTCGTTTTTCCGCCATGTTTTAGCAGACGATGTTTACAATTTAGAAAGGTCAGGGTTATCATTAAATTAAATATAGATTAGCCGCTATTAAAAAGCCATAATTTAATTTTTTTTTCTCTAGCGCCATCTTAAAGAGCAAAACTTAAAAAACAACTCAGACATGGTAAAAAAAAACGGCGTACATTTGGATGACTCACTTTTGGCCATATACTGTATCGCAACAAAGCATATCGGTTCGCGATGAAAGTATCATAAAGTATACAGGCGTATCTGTGCATGCACACGCGTCTGTATGGCACGCCAAATTCAAAAATTGGGCTAAACATAGTTCACATTTGAAAAATAAGGTTATTTAATTATAGTTTACAAACCGCAAACTATAGTTAACGATTTGTTAACTATAGTTTTCATATGTACAACTATATTTAACGGTTGTAAACTATAGTTAACGAATGATTCATAAATATATCTATTCGTTTTATGAGAAATTGGCGCTTCTGATGTATAGAGCGGAAATTTTCAAAATAAACACTGTCAACAATGTGTAACTGTGTCTGTTTAATGGTCAGCAAACAAAATACAACTTTATAAACATAGAAAATTAAAAGTTTAGCCTTCAAAAATAAACAAAACACATAATTTACATATGTAATTCACGAAATAGAAAATGTAGCGATTTCACGATTTCGTCTGCTTGGGATCAACGATCAACATTTACGGCAAGGCTGGATGTTCCAATATTTCAGGAATAATTATAATAATTATAAACTTTCAGGGTTTGACACTAACTTTTTTACATTGGTGGACCGCAGGTCCACTGGTCAAGAATTTTTGGTGGACCTTCACAAATTCTCGTGGACCTTCATTAATGTTAAAATTAATTCCTCCGTATTATTCATTCTTGTTAAATGCATTTAATTTGAACACAAACACGTGTAATCTATTTTACTGAATTTATTTCATTTTCTACATCATCATCATTTTCACTATCAAAACATATCATATTTGAAATATTTTTTACTGGGTCACAATTTTTTGTAGAAAGATTTCACTTTTCCCTAACACTTTTCCGTAACAGAAAAATATGTAGAAATAAGTTTAAGAATTAAATCAGGGAGACTTCATTTAATTTATTAAGTTTAACAATGATATTCACAAATTCAAAACTTAAATTTAAAATATTGCTAAATATCCTTGGGACAAACTATATTTAAAATACAATGTATATGTAATTGGATTAGAAGCATGTCCACAACAGCTAATAAAAAATCAAACTTTTTTTGAAAAAAAATATTTCTCTTCACTTCAGTGTATTTTGGGGTATTAGTCCAACCCATTGACCCACTTACCACTGTTACGTAGTGGATAGCCAACTGGTTAAATTATAATTGTTTTAGCTTTTATTTTGCATTAAAAATGTCTTTTTATTTATCAGCTATCATTTTATTGCCAATGAAGTTAATTTGCACAATCATTTTCAATGAAAGAATTTGCATTAATAATATGATTTTCATAATAAAAGTTTAAGTACCAGTCCACATAAGAATCAGACAATATAAATAAAATATTATATACAACCTAGCAAAAAATACTTCTTTTATTAATGAATTATAAAGATCTTGTTAAAAATATGACATTCTGAAAATTTCACTTTGATTTGTTCACTAATAACAATACAAGGGCTTTTTGAATTTTGCCATATTTACCGAATGACTCCATAGAGTACTGTGTTAACTAAGTGAACTGTCTTGAGGTAAACCAATTTGCATCAAGGATGTTGGTTAGTTTCAATTGTGTTTATAAAAAGTATTAATCATATGCTTTCTTATTTATTCACAATTTACATGGGTTTTCTGTTCTGTAAAAATTGGGAGGCATTTAAAGTAAGTATGCATCTATAGTTTTATTACCTCCCTTAAGTAGAACTCTTCAGTAAAGGAAATTAATTTTGGTGTATTCAGTAAACAAAATGGAAGCAGACAACACTCATACAGATCAAATTTGCAGTTTTACGCCTTTTTACAGCCATGTACGAAAGACGAATAGGGCCACTTAAAAAAATATTTTTATCTCGTAATTACGAGAAAATACCTCGTTATTACGAGTTAATTATCTCGTTATAACGATTTAATTATCTCGTTATTACGAGAAAAGATCTCGTAATTACGAGTTAATCATCACCTTCTTAATTATTGATAAACAGTTCGATGAATTTATAAATCAATCTGCTTTGCTACTTCTTCTGAAATTTCTTTAAAACTGCTTGATCCGATTTTATATCAAATTATGCGTACGCTTTTTAACGATGATTATGCTAAGTATGTATATATCAATAGACATTGCAGTAGTTCATACACTTTACATAAAAAGATTAGAATAATGAAACGCAACATTTTAAATAGATCTTTTCTCGTAATAACGAGATAATTAACTCGTAATAACGAGATCTTTTCTCGTAATTACGAGATCTTTTCTCGTAATAACGAGATAATTAAATCGTTATAACGAGATAATTAACTCGTAATAACGAGGTATTTTCTCGTAATTACGAGATCTTTTCTCGTAATAACGAGATAATTTACTCGTAATAACGAGATCTTTTCTCGTAATAACGAGAAAATTATCTCGTAATAACGAGATCTTTTCTCGTAATAACGAGATCTTTTCTCGTAATAACGAGAAAATTATCTCGTAATAACGAAATCTTTTCTCGTTATTACGAGATCTTTTCTCGTAATTACGAGATAATTAACTCGAAATAACGAGATATTTTCTCGTTATTACGAGATCTTTTCTCGTAATTACGAGATAATTAACTCGTAATAACGAGATCTTTTCTCGTAATTACGAGATAAAATTATTTTTTCATGTGGCCCCATTCGGCTTTCGTAGCCATGTGTGTGGACCTTCTAAATTTTTTCCATCAGAGTGCAATCTTTTTCCAATTTCTAAATGTTTAAAAAACATATCAAGTCATTTGAATCATTTTAACTTAAGTAACTCTCATATTCCAACTGAGGGGCATTTGTTATGTTTCCAAGTGGGCATATTTTCTTGCAAGTCCATGGTACATTGTACTATATGCCCAAAGCTGCGTGCACAGTTAGGAGTCATGTGGCGACGGGGAAGCACGTGCGCGTACCCAAATCACACCGGAAAGGCAAAACCAGAGAGGTCCATCTCGCCTTCAACGTCATATTTTTTACTTGCCAACAAAGGTGTCCTCGTACCTGTTGGATCAGGCAAGTAACATCTTAAGTCATATTTTGAAATGTTTGGAGATACTATATATAATGTAAAAATATCGTTACATTTAGATCTATATCTTAAATTAGTAATACAATTCAAAGGAAAGCCTTAGTATATAGTATACTCTATTGAATGTTAATTTTGTACATGTACATTCCTTGCATGTGGAATTTCATTGTAGAGTTAATGAACTATTGTACCAGAGATAAACCATCACCAGTTAATTTGGTTTCTATAGAAAACACTTTCAGTGTATAATTATATATTGACTTGCATGCATGCAATAATTAATTGATTGTTTAATTATTAATAATTAGATCGTTTTGTTCTTTCATTATAAACATGACCTTGCATCATATAACAGGTATTTGTCGCAAGTGCAGAGGAGATATGTACGAGGCAATGAAGGTCTCAAATATGCTAAATATTGAGGTAAGTGATTTTAAAACATGATATCAAAGTGTATATTTTATTTACCATATATTATAAATATTTGGAACTAATTAATGTGATTCATTCAAATGAAACAAACTCATTTATCTACATTAAGGTGAGAGTTAATTGATGGCTACAACCAGTAAAAATATTCATTTTTGTGTAATGATTATAAACATGTAGAGAAAATAACTTACAGTGATCATCTCCCTATAATATATGACATCCAATTTTTATGCCCCCTTCAAATAAGGGAGGGCATATTGCTTTGCTGCTGTCGCTCGGTCCACCAACAGTTTCTGTTCATTTTCTACGCAGAGGTTGCACATATTGAAATGAAATTTGGTATAAAGAGTTAATAATAATAATTAGGTCAAGTTCGATTGTGGGTACGAACGAGCAATTTTTGACAGAGTTATGCCCCTTGAACGTAGAAAAATTCCAATTATATGCAGTTTCCGTTTATTTTCTTCGCAGATATTCAAAGGGGGGGGGGGGGCATAAGTGTTTCACAAACATCCCTTGTTATTGAAATTTTCCTTGCATTTACACATTTATTTATTAATGAGGGTTATTTTCATTTCAGTTTTTTTGCAATGATGTAACCTCATTTCCAAATTTCAATGTGGAAGTAAAACCTGACGTCGACCCCTCAAATCTGGTAAATTCTATTGGTTTAATTTATTAATCCACAATTAATACAATAATCTTTTTTATCTCAGAGACACAATGTTTTGGTTATTAGGATTTTAAGCAAATTAATGTAATGATACTTTTTTTTTTAAGATTCATCGGCAATCAAGTACATGTAGTATGATAATCGAGGCAAAAAACTCCAAAAATCAGGTTTATTCAAGGATTGTTCATGATCAGAGACATGTATGCTTTTTGAGTTTAGAATAATATATTTATTTTGATAATTAAAGCATACATTTAATATTCTATGGTTATTGTTTAAATATTTTGTGAAGTTAAACAAGTAAAATATGAGAACCTGAGCTGAACTTTCAATTACAAAAACATTTAACTACTGTTCCGAAAAAAATATGCAACTGTTTATTTTTTTTTCTGTTTTAGGCAGAAGAAAATGTACCAGCAGACTTGCAGGAATATTCAGAAGAAGAATCTGTAAGTTCATATAAATACATTTTTAATCTTTTGCAGATGATTCCAAACATTCTTAATGACATTTGATTAATTTTGATGTACTAAATTAATCAATCTCAAGGTGATATAACATCACTAATTGTGTGTATATATAAGTATGTTAGTGTGTAAATGCTTGGCAGAATTGAAAGTAAAATTAAGATATATTCACTTGTAAACAATAATCTAATTTTACCCAGTTTAAAAAGTAGAACAAATAGACAACTTGCACTAGCCATGAAGAGCAATTAAACAACAATTATTTTAATCTTTTCTATCATAATCACAGGTACTGAGTTCTCAGCCTCTGTCCCAAGTTTCCTCATGGAGCGAAGAAAATTTGGAAACTTCGCTTGATGATATAAACAAGGCCTTAAGTTCTATAAGTAGGGGCAGTTTCAGTCCGCTGAAATTTCAGGTTAGAAGGAATTTAGATATCCTAATGCCCAACACCATTCGCACCTTGAAAAGGAAAGCAGAAGAAGCTACAAATCTAATCCTAGAAGGTATATGTTGTCATTTGGCTTTTTTTATTTTAAGTTTATTTTGCAGAATTAATTTCTATATTTTTTCAGAATGTTAATTTAACAGTACCTTTAAGAGGGTTCATGAATTTTTTTTTCTACTTTGCTGTAAAAAATAATATATAAAGTTTTATTTTTAGGGGGTGGGGTTATCATTTGTGAGCTTGCTCACAGTACACTTACCTCTAGTTTAGCATTGCTAGATAATATAAATTAAGCATAATTTTTTCTTTATAAATTTTCTTGCCCCTTTAATAAAGTAATATAAGGCCACTTTTGTAATTTAATTATTTTTTAATACTGACTGACTTAAATGTTTAAGTGTTTGGAAAATAAACTTGTCTGTGCAATCAAATGAATGAATTAATTTAGCCAAACCAGCTAGTATATTATTTGAAAAATCAGCTTAAATAAAATGGGTCTGTTTTGGATAGTATATGGTTTCACCATTACATTTAATGAACTTGTGTGAAAATGTATTTTTTTTTTTGTTTTACGTACGGTACAAGTACATGTACAAGCTAACCCAATTTTTCTGGGAGAGGTCTTGAATAAGAACTAATATAAAATATGGCTACATTGTATTACTCAATATTTTCAGAAATATATATTCGTCAAACAAAATTTCATGTTCTGTTAAGCAGTTATGTAATAAATCACATGCTATGATTTATTTTCTTAGGTATAGCTCCTGGTCAGGGGAAAAAACTTTTTAAGTTAATCCAGGAACCTTCAGATCTCAAAACAACTTCTTGTGATCTAGAAAGAGCTGTGGTCAATCTGTACATGGAGAGCAGAGATAAAGACATTAAGAAACAGCTTCTGTCTTTGATTTCACAGCTCATCCCTCAACTCTCAGTTTATGCCATAAATGAAGCTCGCAAACATGCTTTAGATCAAAAAGAAGGTAGGTTTTCTCTTAATACGATGAATAATGTATCAAATTGAAATTAGGATTTTGATTAAAAGAGCAGCACAGAATAATTAAAGGTTAGATAGTATGTCATATGAACAGTAAATATCACTAAAGCTTTACAGTTTTGCACACATTTTTCTAAAAAAAAAAAATAATAATTTGAAAACATGTGCATGTACTACATTTGTACTATATAGATATTGTGAAGATAGATCATGCATTAATTAGGCTTTTCTTGAATACTTCACTTTACCGGGTTGGTACATGTATTATTACATAAATTTTTAGAATTAGCTTTGTTGCTAAAGTAATCCATTTTTAAAGGTACTGAGGTTCCAAATCAGAAACCAGTGTTTCACAGAAAAATGGACATTATAAAATTAGACCATGCACTGGATTTCATCTTTAATCCAGCATTTTATCAGGTATTTATTTGGATTTTAATTTGTAGTGCAGTATTAGCTGTTTGCACTGTATCCTAGAGTGACCTTAATTAGTTGCTGGTGGTCCCCATTACCAGTAGCAAACCAAAATATTCTTTTCAATTGTATAACTTTGTCTATGAAACTATGAAAATATTAACTTTCAATTTCAGTAGTTATATTGAGCATATTATTCTTAACTTGAATTTCAACAGTCAAGCTATGCGCCAGTATGTGGGCTATATACCTGTACCTATTCATGTACTTTAGTAATTGATTTATATGAATGTTTCACAGGTTTCCTCTATTGGTACTAAAGAGATGAGACTAGAAGATGGCAGTGTCATATCCATTCCAGAAGTGGTTAGAACAGTTTGGCACTCAACCCTGGTCAAAATCTACCTGGCATATTGTGAAGAGACAGAGTTCATTCCTCTTTCTAGATCCACACTTTACCATATCCTGCGTGTATGTCCTGCTTCAAGGCGTACAAACCTAAAAGGCCTTGACAACACAGCAGCAGATGGGGGAAATTCCTATGATGTGCTTTTATCGACAGTTGCAGGTTTTTAAATTTTATATGTGTAGTATTATAAGTATTGTTTTCAAGATGCAAAACTGAATTTGAACACGCAAGATATGTGTTGTCTAAACCCGTGCACACTTCTGTCAACAGCACATTATACATGTATATACAATTTAGAATGGATATTGTCATTTGTAAAAACTATTTAGCTCTATAACATAACATTTACAAGCTGATTAACCTTTAAAGAAAATTTGATCATTTTATTATTTTATCTTTTATATAATAATTAAATTTCAAATAAATCATGTATGATTTTGCAAATATTAAAGGATTGGAAAAGTTTGTTGATTTTATTATACATGTAAAACAATATAAATATTTATGAACTGTATTTCAGAGGTGGAAAAGTATGCAACAGATGGCTTATTGCTAATGGAATTAAAAGAGTGTAAGGACTCTCTTGTAGCCAGTAGGATTTACATGAAGACAGATTTTAAAATGCACATAAAACAGGTATTTTAAAAATAATATATCTCAAATGGTTTTAATATCACTGTCATTTTTAAGGAAGATGTGTGGATATGTTGTATATTTGAGAATAAAAATGTCAACATTTCTTGAACTGGCCTGTTTCTGCCCAAAATAAACAGGTTTATTAAAATTGTATATTTTGATGTTTTTATAGACACTCTTTTATGAATGCAATTAAAATCAATTATTCTTATTTTTTTGCAGACTGACCACTGCGGTGATCATTGCATAAACTATGCTTTGAGTGATCCACTTGATAATCAGTTTCAGCAAACCTGTATTGACCATCAACATGATGTTGCTTGTGACCGTTGTCAATTACTCCCAACAGCAATTTTGAATTTGAAAGAAATATTGGACAAACTTGCAAGTAATTCTCTATTGCATATATCGTTGATGTGTTTCATGTCAATTCATGTTTACATGTAATTCCATTTTGATTTTTGATGAATTTGATCTATTTTAAAGTGAAACATTTAATCTGAATGTTTATCAAAACTATTCTTATGTACAAATATTTATTGAGTATTGGTTTTAAATTAATTTACTGATTGATTTCATCAGATCTTTCTCCAAACACCAAAGAAGAAATGTTGGTGGACATTGAAGCAGCAGAAGCTAAGATTCTTGAGTGGAAAAGTCATATTGTAAAAACTATCAATCAAGACAAGGCAAGAACCCAAACACTGAAAGATCTCCAGCCTGGTGATATTCTTCTCATTATGGACTGGGCCATGAAATTCTTACCGATTACATTCAGAGAAAAACAGAGCAACTGGTATGGTCAGAAGGGCTTATATTGGCACTTATCTGTGTGCATTTACAAGGATGAAGACTCAAATTTAAAGGTAAGACAGCTCCAGTGCTTAAAATGATATGGTCATTATGTATCTGTTGGTCAATGTTTCTCTCTGTCCAATGGCATTCATCTTTCTGTCCTTTCCAAATAGTTTACTTCATGACGAAGAGGCTTGTCAAACACTTAGTGTACTGATATGCTTTACTCTGTGTCTTCATTGTAAGATACACCAGTTTAATTTTATCACATGCTTTCTTAAATAATATCCAATGATGAGATACATCAAGCAACTCATTGAGTAAAATTTATCCCAAACAGAATAACTCGCAATTTTAAATTACATGCAAGTCAACTGCTGATATTATACTGGTTTAAACTCAGTTATAAAGAATTCTTTTTTAGCATAGAACATTTGCACATGTGATGGATGGAGTGCGACAGGACTGGTTAGCAATTGCATGTCTCCTCGAGGACACACTTCATCACATCAAAATTCAACTTCCAAAAACTACTAGGGCATTCCTGAGAAGTGATAATGCTGGTTACTACCACTGCGGCAACTTATGGCTTGCCATTCCAGGCATTAGTAGGCGTACTGGTAAGGATTTTGCTTTTTATAAGTTAAAATTTATATTGGCAACCAAATTGCTGAAAGCAAAAGCATAAAGGTTGTCCAAGGTTTTTAGGTTTCAGGGTATAATCAAATCAAAGGAATGCTAAGCATCAGTTGAATCAGATATACCAATTCTGTCTATATATAGAGTAAAATAAATTTTATAACTAACTTCAGAGTCCTGAATTTTTTAAATATAACACTTTACATGCTAAATGTGTTCATTACTAATGCCATAAAAAGGGAGTATTCATGATGTTGAAGAGAGCACATGTAATCTATTTCAGGTATTTCCATAGCCAGCTATGACTACAGCGAGGCCCAAAGTGGGAAATCTTATTGTGATGCCAAGATTGCCCATATAAGAGGGAAGTTGAGTTAAGAAGCAGCATCAGGCCATAACATCATCACAGCTGCTGACATGAAATCAGCTATAGACTTGCATGGAAGAACGACTGGATGCCAAGCTTCACATGTTGAACTCCTTGAAAAACCCTCTCCTGCAGCTAAGTGTCCAATAAAAGGCATCACTAGAATATCAAATGTGAAGTTTGGTGAAGGACTTATAACAACTTGGCGAGCCTACAACATTGGAAGGGGCAAAGAATTCCCTATTGAACATGAAAACAATGTAAGTTTGAATGAGAAGCAAGTACAGAAGTTGTTAACATTGATATCACGTAAAATGCTTTTTTTCAATGAATAATCAATAACTGTTTCTGATTACAGGATATTGCAGATTTAGAAATAAAATCAGGTTTTGTTGCGAGTCATGGAGCAGAAGGGAACATTCGGAAACCCACAGATAGTAGGAATGATGTGAATTCTGCAGTTGATCATTGCTTTCCTTGTCCTGAAGAAGGATGTACTCAGACCTTTACTAGATATGGGGATATGCAAAACCATTGTTTCCTTGGCAACCATACTTATAAACTTCAAGCAATGTCCACTTATGATGATATCAAGATGAGATGGCGGAATGCATGTTCTTCATTGTCAGAGGATACCCTGAAACACGCTTCTAGTACTGGAGAGGAAGTCACAGATCAAAGTTTTGTGCAGTCTGACATGGGGTGGGCCTTGAAAAAAGACAGAAAAAATGCTCGATTTTCGGATGATCTGAAATCCTATTTGACTGACATCTTCCAACATGGAGAGAATGGTGGAACAAAGGTGCACCCATTTATAGTTTCTCAGAATATGAGAGTGGCCAAGAACGAACACGGGGAAAAAAGATTCAACCCAAACCAATATTTGGCAGTCGGTCAGATATCTTCCTTTTTTTCAAGACTTTCAGCTATGAAAAAAACATCTACTAACGACATGACTGATGGTGATTTGGATGCAATCCTTCTTAATATTGCGAAGGCTGATGTTATAGCAGAATTTCAATAGGAATTCAAAATCTTTGACAAAAATAGTGTCTACTTATGCTTAAAACTGGATTCTAAATATTACATGTAATACATAGTGTGCTATTGTGTACATGTATACATGTATTATAAGTTACTGTGCATTGAAGTCTTTGATGTAGATCTACCAGAATTCTTAATGTGATAACGTACAGACATTAGTGTACGGTTAGTATATCAAGTGTACCAGTTTTGACAGCACTCACTTAAACAAGTTTATAAAATACAAAACGGGCAATGCTTAGTGTGATCGAGAGACCATTTGATTAAAACCAGTTTTATAAGGAGTGGGTGTAGCAAAAAAAGTCACCAACATTCACATGAGAATTTTAAGAGTTTTAATAATCAACAAACAAGTATATTTTTATACACTTTAGGTACCAATTTCCATTTATGTTGTAAAACGACTAACACTTATGATCTTCGAGGGCTGATTTGTGTTGCTATCAAGCAACAGTTTTTTGTTGCTTAGCAAGATACAATAAATTTAAAAAGCCCATGAAAATAAAAGTTGCTAAGTTTATATATTGCATACACTGTATTTTAATCTGAAGTATTACAATTTTTTTGGCAACAGAAAAAAGAAAATGGTGTAAAACTTAAGAAAGATGATTCAGCATTTTACATGTATAAGAACTATGTGCATGTACATGTATATTTTGTGGTCCTGTTGTATTAAATCACTTCATACATTCTTTTTGGGGGGAAATATTTTTAGTGTGTTATATCATTGGTCACAATATAGAATTGCAACATTGATTACTGATATTATATAAAATGAGTCAAATGACCTGTGATTTAAATTCATTTTAATTGTACATGATGTTGTAGAGTGGAGAGATAGGAAACACAGTTGCAGATAAAAAAGTTGTGTAGTATTTAAGAAAAGGCTGGTAAAGCTATGCTAATTAGCCTGTGAGTTCTCTCTTTCTAATATCACACGATCCATTGACAATTTTAAAAATGAAATGCTACATTTGTTTCGATCAACATAGTTACATGAATTATCAATTATTGTCAACTGCCACAAAATTATATTTTTCCCTTGTTGCTATGACAACCTAATTGTTACCATGACAACAACAACAATTATTTATTATTATGTTGAAATATGATGTTAACCACCTTTCTTATTTATATTGTATGATTTATAGTGATATTTAAAAAAGAGATTTACTTATAAGCTATTAACAATCACATTTTGGGCTTCTTAGAATGTAAAAAATGTCGATATTCGTTGCTAAGCAACAACCTTGTTAAACAAAAACCCATGTTTTTTCAATTGAATTCTGATAAAGATTGGACCCAATAACAGATTGACATGTTTTGAATTGCTATCTTTTTTTGCTGATTTTTTTTATATCTTATTGAATTTCACTTAGAATTGTGAAAATGCTGAGTCAGCAAATTTTGCAAAACATACAAATTTGTTCCCCCCAGAAATAAAATTCCATAAATTTTTTTTTTCTGTATCTTAGTTTTTTTAACAGAACAAACAGTCAATTTTCTTGACAAAAGCTTCATACCAATATTTTATTTCATCAAGACAGATTTTGACCCCTTCGAAATATGAGAATTTTATGCAATCTGTTAAAGAATAACCTGTGGTTGCTAGGGAATTTGCGAAGTGAAGATATCCATAGCAACTGTAATCTGATTTCATAAATTCTTTCAATGCTTGAATAGTATAGTAAAAGGAATATTTGCACAAAAAATCATTGAATTCTGAAAACTGTCATGTATCATTATTTGTCTGATTCTTATGTGGACTGGTACTTTAAAAAATTTTAGTGGATTTTAGTGGACCGACGGTCCACCAGGTCCGGAACTGTTGGTGGACCTTCCCAATTTTTGGTGGACTCGGGCCGCCGGTCTACCGTAAATGTCGAACCCTGACTTTCACGGTAACACTGCTATTAAAATTTGTTGAGTTTTAAATTAACACACGTACATGATCAGTCATCAGAATAAGCATCGTAAAGCAAAGCTCTGAGAAATGCATCAACTCTTTCGGCGTATCATTTATGTACCTCACTGGCTATATATATTTACCACAACGTTTACAAAAGTCACACTGTGACACATACATACTATTATTTGTCGATATATCGACTATTTTCGTCCACGATCACGTCTTCTTGCACGGTTATGCCCAGTTGCATATTCCAGCGATCTAACTCACACTAAAGTCATTTTAAACGAATCCTGCTGCACAGTGAATAATATCACAAGCCATCGCATGTATTTCCCTTTCGTTTTCAATTCAGTCGGTTCAGATTTCAACTCTCTGTTCGTGTTTAATCCATTAAATTCAGCTCAATAGCTTTGCATCGACTGAAGGCCCGTCCATATTTTTGCTGTTGTTTGTATTCATACACGCGGCTTCATTTACATTATTTATTTTTTATCAATGCCACTTTACATTTTATGATTTAAAAATGTTATATTATATGATAAGAAATTTAATAATTTTTTCTATTGATCGACGTATCAAAGGAAAAAGTGACCGGAAAACTTTTTCTAGATTTTGCTGATAAATACATTCGTTAAATATATAGTTAAGAGTTATTTATCATAGTTTCACAATCATGAAACTATATTTATCAGATAAGCTATGTTTTGCAATCGCAAATGGTTGTTTTTAGTGTTAATTATAGTTTTACACTTCTGAAACATAGATGATCGCGTTTACTACGGTTTACAAATGTGACCTATACATTAACGATATTAATGATAAACTAGGTTTATCGACTGTTAACTAAATTTTACGAAAGCTAAACTATAGTTAACAATATTTTATGGTTAATATAGTTAATATAGTTAATATAGTTTACGACCGTAAACTATAGTAAACAATTTGTTAACTATACTACACGATCCGTTTACTGTAGTTTACATCTGCAAAACCATATTAAACGGTTGTAAATTATAGTTTACGAATGATAATCTAAGATTATCTGTCTGCAAATAACGTAAACAATAGATTTTGCTGATAAATATAACGTCTCATCTGTTCACAAATTTGCATTCGTGAACTATGGCTAAGAGCTGTGAATCAGTCTCACACTCGTAAAACTATATTTATCAGATAAATAATGTTTTGCAATCGCAAATGGTTGTGTTCATTGTTAATTATAGTTTTAGACTTCTAAAACATAGATGATCGCGTTAACTATGGCTTACAGATGTAAACTATAGATTCTCGTCGTTAACTATATTTCTCTGTCCGTAAACTATAGTATACAACCGTTAAACTTAGTTTATCGACTGTGACACTAT
Source organism: Magallana gigas (assembly GCF_963853765.1). Taxonomy (NCBI): domain Eukaryota; kingdom Metazoa; phylum Mollusca; class Bivalvia; order Ostreida; family Ostreidae; genus Magallana; species Magallana gigas. The sequence continues at coordinate 48,134,918 of NC_088855.1, forward strand.
GATAAGCTCATTTTTGTAAATTTGGTGTCCCATACAAAACGTTGACTTGTTTCGCGATGTTGTTTCTATCATATCGAGATTTATCTTGAAATCTTATTTGGACAATCTTATCAGAATATCGGTTATCGTATATAAACAGGCGTCATAGATCGTGTAACCTGAAATATGTCTATCGTGACCTTACCGTTTAAAAGTTCAACAAATCGCAAAAAACGTTTAGACTCGCATCACATAAAGCCTTAAATTTTGGAGAAGATCCACAACGAATTATGATTTGTTAATTGTGGTGCTCGTATAATAGATCCCACGACAGTGGGAAGCCAGCATACGAGACATACCTGCCATACAAATACATATCAGCACTGCAAGATTTCTATCAGCCAGCGAGCTGATACGGGGAACATTATTTTTAAGCTGAATTTTATAAGCAAACTCCTATCCATATACTGCAATTTCCTTATTTTACGCAAATAATTAATTGTGCAATTCCGCTTTCTTGCATCAAAATACGACAAATTAAAATCGAAAACATCATCTTTTTTGTTATGATTTCATATAGCGCAAAACTGTCTAAAAAATAAGAGCGAGCTTTTGTAATCCGCGAGGACTGCATCTAGCGATTTAACGCGGGAATTAATTTTTTACGTTTAAAAAGGAATTTACAGTATGTGTAAGTAAGTCATAAATAATTTAGTAATATCTAACTAACCTTAAAGACAATGACGTAACGTTTGGCGTCTAGTGATCGCTGGATCATACTGACGGACTGGTATTGATCGCCCCCTACCACCAGAAGTACTGAGGGGACAGTCACAGACATGTCGTCTTCTAGAAATGTTTAAACAAGTTGAGATAAAAATCACAAATAGTAGCATAAGCTAACAGGCTATAAAAGAACCCTTCCTTCAAAGCAAATTTGTAAGCATACGAAACTTGAACAGCACCATATTTTCTATTTCTTTTTATTTCAGACAAAAAGGAAAAAAAAAGCACCTAGTTTGTTATTTCTGAATCTTCCACGACGAATGTATTCCTCCAAGTTGGCCCTGAAATTGGCAGTAGCGTCTTTTTTTCTTTTTTCTTTTTTTCTTTCAATGGGTTTCACAGGCAACAAAAAGTGCGTGCAAATAGGGTTGAGGCAGTAGTCTCCTGAGGCAGCAGCTGCCTTCCGTGGATTATATTGGGTCGGCCATCGCCCAAACCCCTGACAATTAAGAAAAACCTTCAAACTTCATGCATTAAAAAGGATGGCTAACCCCAATTTCTGATTCAATCTTTTTATTTTAATTGCGCAAGACTTTTTCTCAATGATCATACTAATAAAACTTTGGGCTTAAAAGGTTGTTCCAATATTGAAATGCGATTGTTAGTACTATGTTAAAGCTGCTTGGTCCGATTTTTTTGTTATTACAGTATCAAATTTTTTTTCCATACAAACCATTTATCTTAGAAAGTTATGGACTTTCTCCTATTTACACGAGCAGATTCAGTCTCTTTTCAAAGTTAGAAATATTCAAAATAAATAAAAATAATCTCTTTTTGGGCAAAAGAAAAAACAAACCAAAGTGCCTCACGGGAATTCTTAGAAAAGGAAACCGTTTGGTTTCGTCCTCCGAATTATTATTTTTTGGGGTTATTCAACCCGCATGCTATAAATCGATTGTAAAGAAAGCTTCAGAAATATTAGCGAACAAAACGTACACATGTTTATTTGTAATTTGTCTGATTATTTCGACCTTTATTTAATGCGATGTGAAGGTCGTAATATAATCATACCCATCTCGTCGTCAGGGGTGAAATTTAACATGAGGCGAAATAACGCGGTACCCTTTTATGTCGTTTGTGTACATATATTTCTTCATTGAAATTTGGCTTAATTGACTAGGAAAAAAAAACTACAACAATGTCTATTATTATACATATACTAAGCAAAACAATCGTTTAAAAGCGTGCATAAAATTTGATATAAAATCGGACCAAGCAGCTTTAAGTTTTTATCATTTCTTTTTTAGTTCAGGTGAGCTATAAACAGCAACTCTTTGTCTATATATGCAATGCAGTTAAAGAAATTTAAAAATCTAGCATACGTTTTTGAGTTCTAAAGCGTGATTCATTTTTAGATCTTCCCATGATGCAATTCCTATCACCGTCGGTCGTTTATTTAAATCTTCTTTTTCTACAACTTGACCAATGACCTTGGAGATTTCTGAAGTAGCGCCATTTGTCGTGATCCACACCCCTGCAAAACTTTCCAAATAATATATTCTGTACACATACTTACTGATGGTTGAAACAACACTTTTTGTGATTTGTATTACAATCTGAGGGTTTATTTAAAGGACGAATGAAAATAGAATCATATTATATTGATTAATTATTCGTATGATATAGTATAAAACCATGCAATCAATATGAATTAACAGAAACACAATACCACTTTCTTTCACGATGTTTTCAAACGCTAAGGTGAAAAATCTGGCTTTCACTGGGTCATTCAGGATTTGTGACCCCTCCCCCGTGATTGAAATCAGGAGCTGGGGTCGCTTTAGTCCCCAGTGTCTCATCAGGAGGGACGAAACAATATTCAAAGGAGTTGTGGTACTGAGTCGAACGTACTTAAAGGAAAATCAGAGTAAAAAATGTTAATATCTAATCAATAAACTAATATTGTCTCGGACTGTCAAAACAACGTTTTTATCGGCGTAATTTCGTTAATGTTTATTATTCGAATAATCTGTTATCTATAAAGTAAATTTACATTTGTTGATGAGCAAATTCTACGGCATGAAATTCACACAAATGCATGAATATTGATATACTAGTACACAGAATATAATGTTACTTTCCAATAAAATTACAAGTATGACTTACATGGGCAATACTATTCTCAAGTCCACCATCTGCAAAAACTTCAACTTTTCCATAGGCATCTGTCATAGTCATAGCGATAGCCTGGTCATTTGGAGGTACGGAAGTTCCAGTGCTGTATATTGAAACACACAGTCATCAAAATGTAATACTATTTGATCATTTTTGATAGGAACAACCAAACCTAAGAAAAATTCCAAAAAAGCATCTGATACAGCATGCCCGCTGGTTAACGTTACATAATATGATCCGATTTCCTTCCATTTTTTTCACAGATGTTTAGTTATCATGGCGGTTACTGGCTGTTTACAGAAATGCATCGGGTTGTTAACGTCCTCAGAAGTCGAGATGAAGCTGAACCTTCTATTGACGTCAAGAACCCGATAAATTTTCGTAGATAGACAGTTGAAAACTTAACAATTGTTCTGTTTTGTCGGGGACCAAAATTGTCTGTAGAGACATTGCATCCACTACGTTGCTGTTTAAAACTTTTCACTCTATGGTAACATAATATATCTAATATCTTTACGGCAATCAAGTGACGCGTTTTATTCAATGACAGTGTGTCATTTTATTCCGAGGCAAAACAAATTATTATCATGTACAATATATTACAAGAATTCTAATAAAAGTAATATAATAATACGGTATAAAACGATTACCTTGGTTGACAAGGAACTTGAATACTTTTTCGAATCCATTCTTCTTCGTTCTAACAATTCAAATATAGTTTCCTTTAGAAAAGAAACTTTAAAAAGACAGTCTGAGGTTGATAAATGAAATTCAGTGATAGGAAAATAGAACATAATTTTAGAAAGAAAAATAGAGCCTAACTCTATCGATAACTTGTGCAGCAAGAAGTTCTTTGAAATAGTCTTGTAGATCGCTTGGGTAGCAATGGCTACCAACAATTTTTATAAGCCATTCGGGTCGCCTATGGGGACGTCCCTCCTTAATATCCAGAGGAAGGATTCTTTTCCATAAAGCGTTTGCAAATTCAATATCTTGGAAAATCATAATTAAGATGGAAATACAATTGCATAAATCGAGGCTGAATTTTTTTTTAAAGTTAGAAATCGTAATTTACTGACATTTAAGATTGCAAACTGTTTCTTAATCCTTTGTGTTGTCAAACTTTATCATAACTACTTTATGATTTAGTTTTTATGTTTCTTTATAACAAGCCAAACTTTATTATAGTGCATACCCTTTCTGCAAGTGTTATCCTTATAATAGATATCGGACAAACAGGCGATGAATATTTCACAATTTGCGATGAGGGCGTATTTTTTATTTTTGTCCAATCCAACTGTCGAATAGATTTGATGGTGTTTGTATATTTTTCTCAATTCATTTCGAAGGTTCTCTGCCAAATTCTTGTCTGTTGTACTTATGAGTGCTATTTTCTTCTCATCTTTTGAGATACAATAAAGAAAGTTTAAAAAACCAAGGATTAATATAATACATAAACGTAATGTGCATGTAACTAAAAAAGGCTTAATAAAGAAAGTTTTGAAAACCAAGGATTAATATAATACATATTCGTGATGTGCATGTAACAAAAAAATGCTTAATTCAGTTTTATTTCTATTTTACATGTAAATTTATAATATGTATAATATTTACTTGGTGTACTGCCAGGTAGTTAAGAATTTGATTTACCTTTTGAAATAAAGGTGTGTTTGAGTAAAACTTTCAGAAGTACATCGTCCTCTTCGTAAGGAACAATCCATGTGTTTTGTAAGTCTTGCGGCGACATATCTGTTTGTTTATCCATGTAAATACAGACTTGTTTTCCCGTTTTGCGAATCAATTTTTGTTCTGAAATAAAAATTGAGGGAAAGGTTTGGTACTGTTTTATAAACGAATTGAAATCAAATTAAATTTTGGTTGTCATCAAATATTTACCAAATTGACAGAATTCATCTTGTGAATAATCACGTGATAAAAACACGAGATAATGCGTTGCACTGCTGAGATCCTCTGTAAGTCGATGAATGACGTCATTGTCTATTTTTGCGAGGGTGTGGAATTTACTGATATTTAGATCAAAGTTTTTTAAGATTGCACAGATTTTGTTAACTTCTCTGGCGTTGTTCGGATGGTTGCTAATGTATATGTACTTCTCTTTTCTCTCTGTTATGAGCCAAAAAAGAAAAGCTGAATACCTAATACATTTCCCAAAAGAACAATTCAAATGATTGTTTAAATTCTTTATAATATAAGAGAGAGAGAGAGAGAGAGAGAGAGAGAGAGAGAGAGAGAGAGAGAGAGAGAGAGAGAGAGAGAGAGTTAACCTTTTTGGGTTTTACGTAAGGAAAACACTGAAGGTCTATAAACTTTGTCAAAGACCAATAGATTGCTCTTGTAGTTTTGCCATTGGGACACCATTGGATCAAACGTTATCAAGGAGAGCTCATTTCCTCTCATAGAAGATAACATATAGTCTAAAATAAAGCATCATACTGTCATAGTAAAAAATCATACAAATGTACCAACCAGCCCTAAGAATTTTTCTTTTAATGTAACCTGACCAATCAAATTTCCCGTAAGTTGAAGTACCTTTTGTGAACGCCTGAGTGACCACGAATTCTTCAGACAGACAGACCAGGACGATTCCTTTACTAAAGTTACTGTAATCATCGTCATCATCTCTAGTCTCGCTTTCGTTTTTCACGATGACGTCAGCTTTGGTGTTTTGTAAACTCTTCAAAAACTTTTTGACATTGCCCGTATCCCGGGTGTGATAACACAATAAAATTTTTCTCTTTTCTGCTTTTCCACACACTGCAGCATGATAAGAGTCTCAAATAGCATTTTAAAATTCATTATGTTTGATACGCCAAAATCATAATCAAAGTACTGAAGTACTGACGGGAGTTGATTTTATCGATTATCATTTATTCAAAATCAACGATATGTGACTTTGCATGGCAAGTAGTATCAGTAATCGAAATATTTCTGAGAAATTGTATGGATCCATGCAAGATTGAACTCTTGTCTTGTTCAACTAAACGCTCGGCTGTCTTCGTTTATCTCCGACAAGCAAGAGAGACTCTGTTTTGTCGGATATTAACAGAGACAGCCAAGCGTCTGGTTGAACGAGACTACATTGAACTCTAACGTAGGAATACATACGACCTTTAAAAATATCTAAACTGTTTGTACAATTTAAAATCTTACTATTTCCATGGTATTAATAAATAAGTTTTCTTGAAAACAATGCTTCAGAATACATTGCATCGAATTCATCGATTATTTTCAAGAACTAAGTGTTGTCGGCGGTATTGATTTGTACTAAGGTCCAAACACTGTCTCACTTTCGCTTTGCCCGAGTAAGTGCATAGGAGAGTTGATTAAAATCAACTCCCAAAAATGAGCTAAACATAGTTTTAGAGTTCATAAACTAGATTTATTGACTGTAAACTATTCGTTTACGAAGCGTAACTATATATATTTAATGATTCGTTTTCTATAGTCTTTACCTGTAAAACAGTCGTAAAGTTTTACATACTTTGTCTATAAATAAAAGTGAATAATAGATTTTGCTCTTAAATATAGATTCACATCTGCAAACTTACTTTTGATTAGTTTAAGTTTTCGCCAAGTACAATTTCTCGCCAGTGCATTGTGACGTCATTTTTCGTATATAATTTTATGTGTTGATAAAGTGACGTAACATTGCACTGGCGAGAAATGGTACTCGGCGAGAACGCCAGTATAGTTAAGAATTGTAAATCCTAGTTTCACAAATCTATCAGATGAACTATATTTTGCAACTTTTTTCAGTGTTAACCTGTTAAAGAATATTGTATTACCTATGATTTACAGTTGTGAAATATAGATGAACGGCGTTAACTATAGTCTGTAAACTACGGTTTACAGCTAATAAAACTAGGTTATCGTCTTAAAAATATGTCTATAGCTCATTTGTGAATTTGGCATGCCAAATGTATAAGCAAAAATTAACGTCTAAACTTTTTTCTTCTGCAAAGAATAAGAAGGTCTCACATAGACAACTGATCCATTTAAGTATGATGTCTTGAATCCCCTCTGAGGGTCTATTTAATTTTGTAACGTCCATTATAGCGTCTCTTTGTCATCATCTGCAAATAAAAGGAAAGGGATTCGAATTTATTCAGGAGCTACATCTATTTGTGAGACACGAAATCGATTGAATATGTTACCAAAACGTTGATGCTAAATATTTTTAAAACTGTTAAAAATAGAAATTTCATACTCAATGTCTCTGACAGTAAAATCTATATTTAGACATGACAAACGGTTGAAATCCGGGGTCTTTATATTTATATAGATCTCTTGGCTATGTATATGCAGAAATATGATTGAATCCAAATGCACATATATTACGCTCTTCCAATCTTTGATAAATAAATCAAACAAGAAGGTACAGTTTCTTTCAATATTTGCCCTAAAATTCAAAAGTTGTTTAAATCTTATAAAAATAAACATATACCGTCTTGAACATGTGTGTATATAAAGTACCAGGTTAAAAACTTTTATCTTGTTTCAAAAAATTATGACTTAGAGATTTTGGCATATTTTTAGGATTTAGTCTAAAATGATGAAAAATGGCACATTTTCTCATAGTTTTTTAAAAGAGGAAAATGTGTCCGCAGCCGTCGCCTATAACGAAATTGATATATTTTATGTAATATCACATGATAAAGTTATAATATGAGTTTCATCGTGGGTGACGGCTGCTAGCATATTTTTCTATTTAAAAAAAACACTAAGGAGCTTGTGTCTTCTGCTCAGTTGTAGGAAAATTACGAGAAAATGCACTGTTAATGACGTCACAATTAACCCTGTGAAAGTCTAATCACGTAACTATTTATAGATTCTTAATTTATGGGTATTTTTATGTAAATAAACGTTACTTTTCAATTTTTTGTTATATTTTTAAAATTCATCCTTAAGCAGGGCCAAATATGTCTGAAATTGTACCTAGTTCTTTTACGATTTTTTCATCTTGATAAATCCAACTTTTTTTAACAAGAGTTATTGTCAACTTTTAAAGGTACTGCAAAAATGCATTGAACAATTATTTAACATCAAATCTGCCAAAAGTGTAAAACTGTTATATTTACATCTACCCAGTGTTATAACTTTTATTTCTTCAGAAAACCTATTGTGATTCATAGCTTTATAAAACTAACAGGGTTAAAATCTACACAATCTGGTTCATACTAGTTTATTGATCGTTCTTAATACTTAACAACCTAATTAAACCACGGACAATTGTGCACGAAATCACGCGGAACTCAAATTACTATCCAAAGAAGAAAAAGTCATTTTTTTCTCCATCTAATGTACTGATATACCTAAAACAAAGTACTGAAGTACTGACGGGAGTTGATTTTATCGATTATTATTTATTTTAGAATCAACGAAAATGTTATTTTGCATGGCAAGTGGTTTCTTATATGTATTTGATTTACGCACATTTTTTATAATATGAATACTAGGACTTTTCCGAAAAGAATTTCGAGAAAACCCTATAAATGAATCATGTCGTGTAATATAAAGATACTATTAATTCCAACAACGTACGTATCAGTAATCGAAATATTTCTGGAAAATTGTATGGATCCAAGCAATATTGAACGCTAGCTTCGTTCGACCAGACGCTCGGCTGTCTCCGTTAATCTCCGACAAGCAAGAGAAATTCTCTGCTTGTCGAAGATTTACGGAAACCACCGATCGTCTGGTTGAACGATACTATAATAAACTGTAGCGTAGGAATACATACCACTATAAAAAATGTCTAAATTGTTTCCTACCATTTAAAACCTGACGATTTTCAAGGTATCAATAAATAAGTTTCCTTGAAAACCAATTCTTGAGAATTCATTACATCGAATTTATCGATTATTTCCGATGATGATTTGTGCTTACATGTATGTCCAAACACTGTTTCACTTTCGGTTTGCCAGAGTAACTGCATAGGAGAGTTGATTAAAATCAACCCCCCCCCCCCCCCCAAAAAAAAAATTAGTTATTTTTACTATTTACGATTAATTCATTAACTTGTTAAACGAAATATGTAAATATAAACAATGAGATGCTTTCTTAAATGACTCACGAAGGCTTACGCTGGTTATGTTAATTCTTTTTTTTATTGCAAGGATCGTTACCTTCTTACCCGCATAAATCTCCAAAAAAGAAATCATTTAATTGTTTATGTATATAATTTTGATACAGTCATGTCCACATCCTTCTTTTTTTTTTTAATTAAAGAACAATTTAATTTGCGTTAAGATTCTAACACATTTCTAATGCTATGCTATTAACGCAAATTTGTCATTTTTTTAGGGCAGATTATTTTGTTTATACTCATAACGTACGTACCGGCAAGGGCCTGGGTTCCGGAAATATAAAATCAGTATAGAATTTGATGCTTATATAGCTGTATAGAGTTAGACGTAGGTATGACAGCGTAACTATTGGTGTTACAGGGGCTCCATTGAGGTTCTGACTACATAGGGATCCATATAGAGGACTTAGATCATCGATATCTATTTTTGCATTGAATGAATATTTTTAAATGCCGTCGGCCCTATAACTTAACAAGAATGTACAGACAAATTAAATACCACGCGTTAGGGCGGTTATATAATTTGTCTGCAAAACAGATAAAGTTTTCAATGAAAAAAAGTTCAGTTTGACAATAATGTTCACACTCTATTAGTTCCATAACAAGATAGGAACAGTGAATAGATGAATTATGCCATCGATAGAGCTCAATTCGGGAGAAGAATTTACTGATATTGAATAAAATTATAAAATCAAAGGGCAAGTAAACTTTGACGATGTTCTTTTTGTTTTTTAATTAGTGAAACTTTTTTTTTACTGTTAAATCTGACGCGTATTATTTCATAGAATACAAAGTCTACTTTTACCCATATTTTAAATATACTTGCACATCTAACGATTTTAGAATTGCTATCCTAATAGATGTACATATATGACAATTTGGAAGGGGGTGGGTATCTGAGCATTTTATTACAATTAACATTTTCAAGAGATTATCGTTTATTATATAGCTAGCATGTATATGCTTGGGGGGGGGTGGTTTAAAAAAACAATTTACACCGAAATAAAGAAAATACAAAGAGGCGAGTTGATTAACTTTCTTTGAAACAAATGAAGGTTAAGACCACTACATTCTAGTCTTAGTTTGGAGTGAAGAGTTTGGCCTATTCTGGTATCTAAATAAAAATAATTTGGGATTTTAATCTTAATGGTATGTAAGTATGTGTTAAAGCAATGTGATGAAGGATTTGATTGCACATTTTGGGGTAAAGCATTCCATTGTCTTATTGTAGCTGGGAAGAATGAATTAAAATAAAGCTTAGTTCTTGTATTGACTTCTCGCAGTGGGTGCATTGTTCTTGTGTTGTAGTTCTGTCCTTGAGTTTTTTGTGATTGGATGATAGTAGATAAGTAATTAGGAGCCATATTGTGAAATATTTTGTGAAGTTGAATAAGACGATGATTTTCCCTACGTTTCGATAATGGTTCCCATCCCGTTTCTTTATATATCAGATGTCTGGATGCCAGTCTATTCCCTCCCGTAACTATTCTGGCTGCTTCCAATTGTATACTTTCAATCTTATTGGCCAAGTATTCTGGTATGTTGTCCTATATAATTGTCTGCATATTCTAAGACTGGTCTTACAAAAGAAAAATACAGTTTTTGCAAAGATTTCCTATCATGAATATACTTGAGTCTTCGCATCATACCAAGGCGCGAATATGCTTTTTTAACTGTTTCATCTACATGTAAATTCCAAGACAAATTACTACTAAGAATAACTCCTAAGTGTTTAAGGGTTTCTACTTCTTTCAGGTGAACATCATTAAATATTAGGGATGGATGAAAGGGTTTCTTGACTTTATTAGATATGGTTAGACATTACGTTTTGATTGGGTTAAAATACACAAGCCACTGTTTTGACCAATTATGAATTTTTTCAAGGTCTGTATTTAACAAACATGCTGAAGTATTAGCTAAACATGCTGAAGTATTAGCATTATCAACAACAATATAAAGAGATGTATCGTCAGCAAATAATTTTAATATTGGTGACCAAGTCATGGTGTACCCCAGCCTTAATATGGCCAATGTTTGATTTGCTACCATTGATTACGACATACTGTTTTCTATCATGTAAGTAATTTCTAAACCATTCGAGTAATTCTCCTCGAACGCCAAATTTTTCAAGCTTGTACAGTAGACCAATGTGCCATACTTTGTCAAAAGCCTTGCTTATATCGAAAAATACAACTCTAACTTCTTTACCCTGATCGACTGCTTTGTACAAATCACTAGTTATACTTAATAACTGATTGACTGTAGAATCATTTGGTCTAAAGCCAGATTGGTGCGGTGTAGGAATATCGTTGGTGAGAATGAAGTTGTATAAATGTTTGAAAATACACTTTTCCATACATTTACCAAGAACACTTAATAATGATATCGGCCTATGATTGCTAACGATATTGCTGGCGCCTTTTTTGAATACAGGGATAATGTTTGCAATTTTCCATTGGGCTGGAACTGTAGACTTACGAAGCGATAAATTGAAAAACTTGCTTAGTGGTTCGGCAATAGCTGGCGAAGCTTGTTTTAGTAATGTTTGGTTGATGCAATCAGGCCCGGTAGCCCTTGCTCGTGTCTAGTGTTTCTAAGACATCTTAAACGTCTTGTGTTGAGATCACTTTGTTCGAAATGATACATGTATCACTAAAACTATCGTTGTTTGGTAACTCAGTATTTTCGTCGTTAACTACTGATTGTGAACAATTATTAAACAAATCTGCTTTAATTTTATTGTCACTTATTGGCAGGCTTTGTTCCTCGCTTTTATTTGTAGGATAAGTACTTGAGTTTTTAGAACCGATGATTTTTCTTAATATCATCCAAAATTAAGCAATAAAATGAAGACGTTTTCTAGCTCTAATAGATTTCCTATTATTATTATGCATCCATGGCGGATCATTGGGGCGTAAGGTAATAATTTTTTTTGGAATTTGTAATATCCGGAAATTTATTGTCCATTTTGTAATGGTTTCATGTTTAGTGTATTGTCTTGTTTGTGACCTCAGTTCCGTAATAAATGTGTACGAGCACATGGTGTTATTCTTTCCGAGCAAATCATCAATATTACACTGGCGACGAGGATGGCAATGAATCTGCCTCAATTCCCTGAATTCGCAGTACATGCAGAAGGAAGTACTGCAACAAGATGGAAGAAATGGAAGGATCGACTCGAGAATCTGTTGATTGCAGTGAATATCAGCGACAAAAATCGCAGAAAGGCAATTCTTCTACACTACGCAGGTGAGAAGGAACACGACATATTTACCACGTTAACTCTAGCGCAAGACGAAGAAGACCCTTACAAACAAGAGTTAGATGCTCTCGATGCATACTTTGTCCCCAAGCGGAATAAGGAGTATGACATTTACAAATTCAGGCAGTCGAAACAGGAGACAGGAGAAACTATAGACACTTTCCACACACGTTTGAGGAAGCTTGCTGAGACATGTGAGTTTGAGAAAACAGACAACGAAATTAAGTCACAAATTATTCAGTCGTGCAGCTCTACAAGATTGCGGAGAAGAGCTCTTCGTGAAAGTGAAATTGACTTGAAACAGCTACTTCTATGGGCACGTTCATTTGAAATAAGTGATAACAGGCCACTGGTATTGAAAACGACGCTGCGCATGTCAACGCCATGGAAAAAACTACTGCACGAAAACAAAACTACAAACCACATCAACCTAACAGAGGAAGAGGCAATTATCACAGAGGAGGATACAGAGGCAACTATCATAGAGGGGGACACAGAGCAAACTTGGGAAGAGCAAACTCGGGAAGAGACAAAGAAGAAAGAGTGTCGCAATTGTGGAGGATCATACCCTCATCAAGGAAAGTGTCCAGCGAAAGGGAAGCGATGCAATTCCTGTGGAAAGGACGATCATTTTAGTCGCGTGTGTAGATCAAAATCAGTGAAACAAATTCAGATGCGGGAGCCTGCTAACATTGAATCTTCGAGTTCAGAAGACGAATGCACCTTTCATATCAAGAGACCCAAAGTAAGCAACATTAAGCAACCGAAAACAAAGATCAAAATATGTGGCACAGAAATCGAAATGCTGGTAGACACAGGTACAACCATAAACATTCTTGATGAATCAAGCTACAGTAAACTAAGAAATTGCCCAGCCGTTAACCCTACTATTACAAAGGTCTTTGCATATGGAGCAAAAAAACCAGTTAACTTAGTCGGCAGCATTTATACAAACATTTCATCACTCAGTGGACAGACGTCCGTGATGACAGAAGTTTACATTGTGAGAGGCAATTGTGGATCCTTGCTCAGTTACCAAACAGCGGTGGACCTAGATATCATTCCAGGCATTACATCAGACCATATTCTTGATGAATACTCAGACTGATTTGAAGGTATTGGGAAGATAAAAGACCTCCAGTTACATATTCATGCAGATGAAAGCAAAGCACCTGTTGCACAGCCACACCGACGCATACCATTTCATATGAGAAAAAAAGTCGAGGCTGAATTGGAAAGACTAGAACAACTTGATATCATAGAGAAAATTGATGGGCCCACACCCTGGGTATCTCCCATAGTAGTCGCCCCTAAACCAAAGAAGCCAGAAGAGATAAGGATCTGCGTAGATATGAGAAGAGTCAATACTGTTATCAAGAGAGAACGACACATCACCCCCACCATAGACGATGTAATACTGGACCTAAACGGTTCACGTGTCTTCTCGAAATTGGACCTAAACTCTGGATATCACCAAGTTGAACTTGCACCCGAATCACGAAACCTTACAACATTTACTACACATGTGGGACTCAGGAGGTACAAGCGATTGATATTTGGAATCAGTTGTGCAGTAGAAAAATTTCAGGCCATCATTAGAGACTGTCTAGAAAACCTAGAAGGTACAAGTAACATTAGCGATGATATCATTGTGTTTGCTAAGACCCAAGAAGGACATGACCGCAGACTCAAGAATGTGCTTCAAAGATTGCGTGAGAAAAACATAACTTTGAACAAGTCAAAATGTGAATTTAACAAAAACTCTGTTGAGTTCTTTGGATACTGCTTCAGTGCAGAAGGTGTGTCAGCTGACCCGAAAAAGATTGATGCCATAAAATCAGCCACAGCTCCACAGAACGCTGGTGAACTCCGTAGTCTTCTCGGATTGGCCAATTACGTATCTCGTTTCATACCGCACTTCGCAACCATTGTGGCTCCATTACGTACTCTTACCAACCAAAACACAACATGGCAGTGGGGCAAGAAGGAACAATCTGCATTTAAAGAACTCAAGGAGAAACTCAGCACTGAAGTAATGGCATACTTCAACCTAGCAAAGAGTACCAAGCTACTCGTTGTAGCAAGCCCAATGGGACTAGGCGCCGTTCTGACTCAGGACGGAAAAATCATATCATATGCAAGCAAGGGGCTATCAAATGTGGAAAAGAGGTATTCACAGACAGAAAAGGAAGCGTTGGCCATAGTATGGGGAATTGAACACTTTCATCTGTACTTATTTGGGTCAGAGTTCATAATGACCACTGACCACAAACCATTAGAGATAATATTCAACAACCCTCGAGAGGTGGCGTTTACGGCTACAACCCTATGATTTTAAAGTGGAATATCGACCGGGCAAAGGAAATCCGGCGGACTATCTCTCCAGACACCCTGGACAGGAGGTGAAGACATTCAGACACTCAAAGATTGCAGAAGAATACTTGAACTTTATTGTTTCCTCATCCAAGCCAAAAGCACTTACTATCAAACAGATAACAGATGCATCAAACAAGGACCCTGTCATTCAAGAAGTCATTACAAGAATGCTCAAAGCAGAATGGGAATCATCTCCAAATAATCCCTGCATTCGATCATACTTCGTCAACCGCGACAAACTTACCATTGCTCCTACTGAAAACGGAAGCATTCTACTCTTCGAAAACCGTCTCGTCATACCAGAACACCTACAGAAGACAGTTGTAGAACTTGCGCACGAGGGTCACCAAGGAATAGTGAGGACAAAGCAACTTCTACGAGACAAAGTATGGTTTCCTGGAATCAACCAGCTAGTCGAAGAGATCTGTAAGAAATGCATACCCTGTGCTGCTAGTACTCCAACAAAACATCACGAACCACTACAGATGACAGAAATACCTGATGAACCCTGGTCTCGTGTTTCCGCTGATTTTTGTGGTCCGTTTCCAACAGGAGAGTACCTATTGGTTGTGATAGATGACCATTCAAGATACCCTGTGGTAGAAGTACTGCGATCTACATCTGCCAGATCTGTAATTCCTCTATTTGACAAAATTTTCTCATTGTTTGGAATACCAGAAGAACTGAAAACGGATAATGGCCCACCATTCCAAAGTTTTGAATTCAGACAGTTTGCAGAACAACTAGGATTCAAACACCATAGAATCACACCATTATGGCCGAAGGCCAATGGAGAGGCTGAAAGATTTATGAGAACCCTAGGCAAAGCCATCAGAACAGCCCACATAGAATCCAAGAATTGGAAACAGGAAATGTTTACATTTCTGAGGAACTACAGGGCAACATCCCATAGTACCACCAATCTATCTCCGGCAGAAAGTCTCTTAAACAGAAAAATGAGGACCAAACTACCACAGATGAAGGAAAAGAAGAAGAAACTGATTGATATCTTCAGCAAGGACAGACAGGCAAAAGAAAAAATGAAAGTGTATGCTGACACGAGGAACAATGCGAAGGAATCTTACATCAAGGAAGGCGATACAGTGCTTGTGAAGACTCCAAAAGAAAACAAGCTATCAACACCGTTCAGTTCCAAACCGTACATAGTGAAGGAAAGAAACGGAAGTCAGATAACCGCAGAACGGGGAGGAAAAACCATAGTTCGAAATTCATCTCATTATAAGAAAATCAAAGTTGATCCTGACACACTGAAGGACCAAGAAGAAGGCAAAGATGAGCTGGAAGAAATCCAAAATACCGAATACTCCGACTATCATTGAGCCCGACAAAGATCCTCTCCCATATGTTCGCAACAGACCAACACGCGCAGCCAAACAACCGGAGTACCTGAAAGACTACGTTCTCACTTGAGTGTTCTTAAAACTGTTCGTGTGACTTGTAAATGTGTTTATTTGTTGCAATTAGACTCAAGATTCTATTCATGCAAATGTGTGTTATCTAGTCATGTTTTTGTGTATCTTCTCTTACAGCAGTGAATTTCTTTTGGATTTTATTCGAACATTCAAATAATGTGATTGTCATTTATTCAACAATAAAAAAAAAGAAAAGTGATGTAATATCCGGAAATTTATTGTCCATTTTGTAATGGTTTCATGTTTAGTGTATTGTCTTGTTTGTGACGTCAGTTCCGTAATAAATGTGTACGAGCACATGGTGTTATTCTTTCTGAGCAAATCATCAATATTACAGAATTGTTTTTGTGGCTGAGTTCACAATGCAGTTTGTAATACTGTCACAAGTTTGGTCAAGATCATTACTGTGCAGACTATCCCAGTCTTGATTCTTTATAAGGATTTGATAATCTTGGAAATCGGTATTTGAAAAGGACAAAAATTTTCTCTTATATGTTCTTGTATGAGATTTCGGTAGTTTTAGTACACAAAAGATTGGACAATGGTATCTTATATTGCTCGGAAAAATATTATCTCCAACACCTGAGAATTCAATGACGTCTTTATTATTAACAACTAATAGGTCCAGTAGGTTTGCGGAATTTTCAGTGACATGCGTGCATTCAGATATAAGTTGAGACATACCCTGATCCCATATGATATCAACTAATTTTCAATCGCGTGTATTGTTTAAATTGCAGTTAAAGTCCCAAGTGATGATTATATTATTGATATTCGTGTCTTTGGCTTTTTCCATCGAGTAAGCTATAGCTATATACTCCCATTCACTAGACTCTGTGTTGGGTGGTCGGTAAAAAGTTCCCATAAGAAATTTCATTTTGTATATAAAACACTCTAGCCAAATGCATTCTATTTGTTGAACTTCTAAATCTTGTCTGCGTTTGCATGAAATTTGATTTTTTGCTTAGATAATAACGCTACCGAATCTATTTTCCTCCCTGTCACGCCTGAATGGTTCTTGGAAGCCTTGAAGTAGTATGTCTTGGGATTAAGTGTTTTTATCTAACCAGGTTTCGTTGAAAGTTATAATATTGAATCCGCCAAGTTCGGCTAATCGAGCTTATTGTTTATGCTTTGGACATTAAGGTGAGCAATTGATATTGAGTTTTCTAATATTAAGTAAAGTGAATTAGGAATGCTATCTACCGAATCATCTGAAGTTATAGTGTGCTCGTATGGGCCAGGATTAACCTCGATATCCCCACATAGCAATAGCATAAATAAAATCCATAGCAAATACAAAGAAGTTAATGTACATATAAATACAGTGGGATACGTAGTTATTGAATGTTTGAGATACTTAATATCTTTCCTATGTTGGGTAAAATTTGTACAGTTTATCTTATTTACAGCACTTCTACTGAGCTTAGTCAAAAAGTTATTAAAAATGATTAATACAATAATGGTTAAGGCATTTGTTCAATATGGTACAGGTAAATTTACCATCAATATTGTCAATAGATCCAGAGAACAATGTTTTATGGTTTGTGACATGTCGTAGTATAGACCTGTCCTGATTCTGTGTAGGGTGTTACTTACAGGCATTATGTAATTGGTCTATGAAAACAAATATACGATCTGGCAAATACAACAAGGATCAGGTACAGAGTCACACATAATAAATCAAAGTCAACAAAGTAAAACACCCCCTCTCTTAGAAGGGACTCAATTCCAGCAAGAAACCGAATACAACCAACTTTTTAAAAAAAAAAGTAACGTATATACAATTCTAATAATCATTGAAAAACTGTTTGAAACTTTTTTGGAAAATCAGCACCTCGATAATGACCATGATACTATAAATATCTATAATAAGGGTCAACTATGTTATAAATGTCTATGATAAAAGTCCTCCATAACGATCCCTATATAGTCAAAACTTCTATGGAACCCTTGTTAAACCTCTATAAGGCCCGCAATATTTATGTTATCATTCTGATATGTAAATCTATAAAGCTTTATATGCAGCAAAAGTAACAAAGGATGCATAGAGTATTAACGTATATGCCAATGCTTTAGGTAGATGTAAATACCTGATTCAGAATGTCATGTTTGTTTCCCCATTTGTTGTTTATCTTATTAACGTTTCAATTTCAATTAGAAACCATTGAAAATGTTGTCGACACAGTTGATTGCGCCTTTGAAACGTTCAATTATCAATTTGGTCGGAACAGACTGTCAGAGGAATAATAAAATCATGGGGATTTTAAACTAACTCATAATGCACATAATATGGTTCATAAGAAATAATAACTCTGCTTACAAAATTTAACATTTATGTATATAGTACTAAGAACCAAGTTTTGGGTACAAGACACTTTTTGTACAATTCATATAACCTTATATCTAAATGATTGAAAATTAAATTGTTCTATTCAAGACTTGGTTCCATGATTTAAAAATTTTAAAACAGAAAAGTATTAAATCAAAACGTTTAATTTTCATTGAAATCTGTAAAACAATTGAAACTTCATACTCAGTGTCTATGACAGTTAGATCTATTTTTAATGACGGTTAGTATTTGAGAGAGAGAGAGAGAGAGAGAGAGAAAGAGAGAGAGAGAGAGAGAGAGAGAGAGAGAGAGAGAGAACAATTTTCACATCCACTTAGTTTATGCTCTTGAATTTATTACCCAGAATCTTAAAACAAATTTCAGGCAGATATTGATTTCAGTGTGTGTGTGTGTGTGTGTGTGTGTGTGTGTGTGTGTGTGTGTGTGTGTGTGTGTGTGTGTGTGTGTGTGTGAGAGAGAGAGAGAGAGAGAGAGAGAGAGAGAGAGAGATTAAAGCCGAAAAATATATATACTTTTTTGTTTTTAGATGATTCATGTTTAATAAAAGACTTTTATATCAATGAATTGTAAAACACGAAATCGAATCAATATGCAACCATAACGTAAATCTTTAATTTTCTTTGAAACCATCGAAAAACAAATCATACTCTATGTCTATGAAAGTAAGATCTATATTTGAACATGACGAACGGTTGGTATTTGTCATCGATTTATTTGGCTCTTTTAATTTATATAAATAACATGGATATGTATACATATACACTCATATGATTGTAGCCAGTATGGCGAGTATGCAGAGAATGATATCTTGAAAAATTTCAATTATCCACAGCAAGGATTGTAAGTGATCTGCCATTTTTTATATAATTTTCATTTAGAAACAGCTTGAGACGCCTAAAAAGGCAATGCTACGAGAATAGAGAGAGAGAGGTGATACAGGTTAAAAAAAAAATTTCACATCCACTTTGTTTAAACTCTTCTTTTTATTACACAGAAACTAAGAACAAAATATAATGCAGAAGGCTTTATGTATTCTTCATTTTTGTATGTAGATAAATCATATATGCATGCATGTGTAATACACAGAATACTTTTATTGTATTTGAGAGACATGAAATCAAATATTATTGCGAGGTTCCTAGCACTGTGGGATGTGTCCAGACTTGGCTCCTGCTGCGTTCCACCAGCGATCCCTGATCACTGTTTTTGTTCTATACCTCGATCGCACCAGGACATGGATGATGTATTTTCAGACATCTGACATTTTTGCAGGTCTTTCCTTAATGGTATCTTGTTTCTTTTATCCCTCAGTCTAATGTTGTTTGAACAGTTCTTCTTAAAATCATTGACTTGTTCCAGTGCGATTGCACTTTGTTCATTCTGTTGAGCATTCCATCCCCCTTTTAGAGGCGCAGGGGTAATGGCTATGAGGCACAAAGAGCAAAAGAGGTCACCCTTACCACTCGTCACTAGTCTGTTTCTAGCAATAAACTCTCTCACTCCAGTATAACCAGCGTTCACTTTTAGCCATCGAGTCTTTCCCGGTCGCCATTGCTAGTGTTAAAATGTTAAAATATAAAGAATACTAGACTTTGACCCGTGCGTGCACGGGTTGACATATAACATGATATCGGACATTTACGAAAAAGATACTTCGACACGCCGTATTGTTGACATTTACATAACCAAGCTTTAAGCCTACAATAATGCTATTAATTTTACTACACTCTGCTTAGAAAAATCTATCTGAAAAACCTTGGGACGGGCCTTCACCACAGTTAAAACGCCTCCGATATGTACACCCGTATTAACGTAGCAAAAAGTTGCAGAATCGCTCCGGAACGATTTTGGAGAAAATTAACGAAGCTGCATTGTAAATAATTAACAGTCAAATTATTCACAAAAAAACCATTTCGAGGCTGGAAATATCTTTTATCTAAAAAATTAATTCATACTAAAGAATTCAACACTTTCCACCAACTGTTTTCCTCGCTTTGAATTTACACACCATGTTGACATTCGGAACTCTCGGGATTTTTCATATTAAATGCACTGAGAGTTATCTCCCGTATTTCCTTTGATGAATATATGACAAATTTTCGATTTCAATGAAAATTTACACGTATTTGTAATATCGTTTCTGAGTTTATCCATACAAATGTCATATTTTGAAAACATAAACTAAAGAACCTTCCGTGATTTAACATGAATGTAATGCGCATACGCAAAATTGTAAAATCCATAAAAATCAGATGATTTCCGGATTCTTTAAAGGAATTTTCTTTGATTACTAATTAGCGAAGCTTGATTGAGAAAAAATAAAAACAAATTGGTAATCTCCAAGTACCAATGATGTTTGAAATATATAAAACAAACGACAGTACTCATCCGATTTCTCGGTATTAAAGCTCAAAGAATCGAGTCAATTATTTTAATATAGTAGTATAGATATGCTATAAGGTTTAATTTTGCCCCCGTTTTTAATGAATTTGAAAAAATCATATTATATTATGATATTTTGATAAATATTTAACGGAATACGCTATTTACAGAAATCTTTTACAACAAACTTTACAACATCGTTCATTCCTCGTGCTTCTATGACGTCATATTTCCATTTCCGCATTCTTTCAAAAACATGGAAATTCATCTGTTTTTTTCATATTCAAGAGTATGGGTATAGAGCACAATGTTGCCCTAAAACTATTTTAACATATATTATTGTTAATATTAATTTGCATATCTTATTAACAAATGGTGTTTGAGCAAGCATGTGCTCGATGTTTCCCCTTCAAAAACCGATAGGAAATCCCCCATTTTTTCTAGAATACATGTACGTACTTTTTGTGCAATTTTAATTATAACATTTTATATATTTATATTATGACTTCGATTAGACACATTATAAACCTGTACTAGATATATTAACTCATCTTTTAGCAAACCTTAAAGTTCCTTTTATAAATTTGAATTTTGGGGCTTAAAACACTTTATCACATAGTTCTTTCAAAGTTTATTTGATCGATTGCAGTCAACTCTTTCAGCGACAATGTTCTTTAAATATAAGAAATGAGATCTTCAAGACTTTACCAACATCTCTGTCATTGATGAACTTTGTTGACAATGCGTCAAGATTTTTTTTCTTTTGAGAACCCTTCCACACAGCTGTAAACATTTACGATTTTGAAAGTTCTTTCGCAAAACTGTAAAACACAGTAGTTCTGTTTCTAAGGATGTCACAAAACTAGATTTGTTTAGACAGCGTTTGTATGATTGATTATCGTCTTTCGTTACTTACTGATCCTTTGCTTTGCTATCAGTAAGGATATATATTGGTAGCATCACGTACCACTTAGTAAAGGCCCTCCCTATTAGTAATCATTTCGGAACAAGTATGATAACTAAACTTACTAAGGATGAGTTTAAAGACGAAATCCGGCTACTCCTATATTATCTGACAACACGGTGATGTCGTTTGTAAGACAAATTATTGGAGGTGACAATTACATTAACATTACGCAAGCTGCAGAATTCTTCATTAGAGAAAGTATGAAAAAGAGCAGACCAGGAGAAACACCTATGATATGAGAGTTAGGAAGACTTCCAATTTCAAGATGTGATGAATAGTGGAGGAACATACTCAATTTTTAGACTTAGAAATCATCGCATTACAAAAAGGCTTGCATCAACTGCTTTAAATCAATACCTTCTAAATATATCTGGAAGGAAGAAAACTTCCACACATCATTGATCCGTATACACAGCTGTCATGGAACATACCGAATTCTTAGGTTAGCAAGTCATCATTTCATCAGAAGGCAAGCATAAACTACCTTACACTTTACATGTACCTTCGAAATGTATCGGGAAGAAATCAATTTCTATAGACCATTGCTCTGCATACTCAACAACTAATGTATAGGCTACCTGTTTCGAATGTTCCTTACCGCCCTTACCCGTGCTTCAATTTCACTTAGAACAAACCAGTTACTCGAAGGGAAATTTATTTAAAAGATACTAATTTAGGAATGTATCAGTAACAGTTTTCCCCCGTCGGTCAGTCGGAAGGTCGCCCTTATACCGGTTACATAGAAACAGCATGATCGTTACTATATGTACTAAATAATAAACTTGGTATGGGAAAGTCAAGTAAAGAGCCTTTACTATACACAAGTTAAATTGCGATGAATTTGATGATCTTTTTATTGAGAGTCAGAAAATATAAACATTGTTATGTATAAAATATCACAGACAACCGGTAAATACGGTAAGAAAAAGGCGTTTTATAACATACCGGGTATAAGATATTTGCACATATATACACACACGTCTAAGCTTTCATTAAAATGACAAAATCAAAACACATCACAGATAATGCTTAATATGACTCAAAAGATACATGTTTTTCTCGAATTATAAATAAAATGGACGGAGTATCCCCAGTAAAAGATTTACATGTAAGTTCATAGTCTAAGTTTTTAGTTAATGCACAAACCAAATTACATGGCATCAATGCGTAGCGTTCACTATCAGTGATATATATATATATATATATATATATATATATATATATATATATATATATATATATATATATATATATATATATATATAAGCACAAACATTGCAATAACTCTCAAATTAACATATACCTGCCCATCGAGAAGGATATAGATAAAAATAAAGCACAGAGGCTTGAACTCACGACCTCTGGAACCCACTCTCCTAGCAATGAGCGGCCACCGCTCTAACCACGCCGCCATCTAGGCAAGACAAAAATCTTGCTTTCGATTAGGAACGGAACCATACAGCGCGCTGGTCGCTCACTGCACGGTCGTTTGAGATACAGGTGGAATACAGTTAAACGACAAAGTGTACCGTTCCGATCATCTCAAAGTGCAGGACAATTCTAGTATTAAAATACCATTAAACTGCAGCAAGATTTCAATCTAAAATTATTATAAAAATTGGGCATTGGCTTGAGGAAACTTGCTGAGGTCAGAGTTAGTTCATTGTATTTAAATAAAATCTTTTTTTATCATACAATCATACAGTTATATTAACATCCATTTTTTATATTGAAAAATTCATGCCAAACTTAATGTATATTTGATAAACATTCAATGAAATGATCCTTTGTTGAAATAAAAGAACAAAACCACCGAGGAACATGATCTCTTATGTTGTTCCCTTAAGAACGTTGTCATTTGGTATGCTCTGAAGCCTACAAAAGTAGATTTGATAGTAAACAAGAGGCTCAAAGACCACATTCCTCACTTGAGAACAATAGGCATGATAAACTAGCTTAATGGAGTCATTATACAAAATATCTAGACATTGTAATACATGTAGATCCTGTATAATTAAATATCCATCTCCCTGGATATTCTTGTGTTTATAATCACGTCCCATTTCTAACATGATGCTTTTATAGTCACATCACATGTTGAGCATTGCAGTTCTCAAAAAGATCTTAAACGATTGTTTATATATATGGGATATCAACCTACATCAAACTCTGAACCTTTTATGAAGCACAAGAGCCGTCCAGGGGCCAAAGTCTAAACAATTTTAAAGAATCAGCAATATATCAAAATGCTTGCGTGCATGTAAATCCATACATTATAACTTTTCAAGTTTTGTGAATAATTAAAATGTTTTCCTTTGTAAAATTGGATCCTCAATGTGGCCCCGCCCTTCACCCATAATTTTGATATTAACGAATGTGAATAAACGTTATCTGCAGTTGCTTTCACTAAAGTTACAGCTTTACTAGGTAAATGGTTTTTTAGAAGATTTTAAAGACTTTCTCTACATATTTGTATGTAAATATTTGACCCCCCTTCCCTCTTCATTGCATGTGGCTCCACCCTACCCCCGGGAATTCATAATTTGAACAAAACTAAAATTACTCTACCTGAAGATGCTTCCACAGAGGTTTTAAATTTTCTAGCTATTTGGTTTCTAAGAAGATTTTTAAAGATTTACTCTACATATTCCTATGTAAAAATGCCCCCATTGTGGCCTCACCCTAACCCTGGGGATCATGATTTGAACAAATTTGAATCTACCCTACCTGATGATGCTTCCAAACAAGTTTTAGGTTTTCTGGCTAATTTGTTTTTGAGAAGAAGATTTTTAAAGATTTATTCTATAAATTTATATTTATATTCAACCGCCCATTGTGGTCTCATTCTACCCCCGGGGATCATAGTTTGAACAAACTGGAATCTACACTACCTGAGAATGCTTCCACACAAGTTTCAGCTTTCCTTCTTTCTGGTTTCTAAGAATTAATATATATATATTACTAAATAAAAATCGACCCCCCCCCCCCAATTGTGGCATCATCTTACCTCTGGTAGTCGTGAATTTAACAACTTTATTTACACTTCCTAGGATGCTTTCACACATTATGGCCCCACCCTACCCCTAGGAGTCATGATTTTCACTACTTTGAATGTACACTTATATAGAAAGCTTTCACACAAGTTTCAGCTTTCCTTGCTGGTTAGATTCTGAGGAGCCTTTTAAATATTTACTCTTCATATTCCTATGTAACAATTCGACCTCCGTTGTGACCTTAACCTACTCCCGGGGGTCATGTTTTTCACAACTTTGAATCTACATTTTCTGAGGATGCTGCCACACAATGTTTAGCCATAGTTGCTGGCAAAATGGTTCTAGAGTAGAAGTTATTTGAAAATTTCTCAAAAATTTTCATTAATTCCTAAATATCTCCTCTTGAAAAAGGGCGGGGTCCTTAATTATAACACCATTGAATTCACTTTGCTTAAGGGTGCTTTGTGCCAAGTTTAGCCCAGTGGTTCTGGAGAAGATGTTAAAAAGGTGAACAGTTTACAGACAGACAGACGGACGGACGGCAGACAAAATGTCATCAGGAAAGCTCACATGAGCTTTCAGCTCAAGTGCGCTAAAAAGTGTTACAAAAGTCTTCCAGATCAACAATTTTATTGATTATTAAGACAATATATTATGCCATCACCTATCAGTTTACTTCTAAACCAAACGACCAAGGTTTTGTTGTACGCGAAATGTTTTTTCATTATGCTGGATGGTCATGACCATTTTTAGCCTATATTTACCTCCTTTACAAGAGAGCTCTCTTTAAAAATACATGGATAGGAATTATTTGCAATTTTAGTTGATAACCAAAAATATGTAAGGTTTAAAAGTTGAAGGCAGATCTTAAGATTAACAACACGACCTCAATCATGCTGATTTGGCATTAAGTGATGAAAGAGAAAAAGGGTACCTATGCAGTTTCTTCTCAACCTGCATGGCCACAATCTTAGCTATCCGCTCCTCGGTGAGGGCTGAGTAGGCGGTGTCCTCACTGCGCTTCTTCATGTACAGATAAACCATCTCTCTCTCCAGGCTGAACATCATGTCGCTGGATTTTAACGATACCAGTACTGTGTGATACAATAAACAAAATCAAATGAACAAATAAAATGTATTATTTTTAGTCATTCATTACGCATTCATAACCAATGTTGAATGTAGCATGCTTCTTATAAAATGCCTGAATGTAGTTCTTACTTCTTATATGTAACCTTTTTTCAAATATTACAAAGAAAAGTATTTCTTACATTCTTTGTCATAGTTCTCTACAGTGTTACATTTTCGACATGTCTTGTATATTCCTTTGACAAAATTGAAGAAAAGCAGAAGTATTCCGAGAGGCATCGGAAAAATCGGAACCCTCTTGAACTCTCGCACTAAGGCGTATCTCTCATAGTTCCATTTGTGATCCCTTTTGGTCTGTATCCTTTGATAAGTGTCACTATGTTGGGAAAATAGCAATTATGAGTTGACCAAATATCAAAAGAAAATGATAAAAAAAAATGTTTTAGACATCTAAGGGGCATTGTAACTAAAATCAGTTATATAAAGGCCAAGAATTAAAGATACGTAACTTGACATAAGCCATATTGGATAATCAAAACTGAAGATAAACCAATTAATTTTGCATATTCGAACGGATGTTTATGGGTCCATGCTTTTATTGTAAAACCTAAAGCGTAGCAAGTTGATTATCCAAAGAATGGTATTTTAAAAAATCTGATAATTTAAAAACATTCTTTCAATAATAACACGCTGTTCTGGAAGTACATGTAAGTTCGAATTCCACATCGACAAAAAGCCTCCTAATAAGTTTTTTATCTCCAAAATCATAACCTTTGGCACTTGAACTTTCGAGTGGTTTTTTTTTTTAACATATGCCACGATAGAGTCGAACTTACGTAAACATGGCTATAAGAATATTAAGGAGCATGACGTTGGCAAATATCAGGTAGATCCCCATCAACACCAGTCCAATGACCCGCCGGTGCTTCTCAGCGCACCTTGGGAGGGCCCCGCTGTTATACACCGCTGCATCGAATGTACAGTCCGGCTCTTCCGCTGTAAACGTTATAAATCAGAGACATTAACAATTAAAAGGATGTGCGGCTGTGCGGCTATCTTGGACATTTGAAAATAATCATGTAAACATTTCCTGAATTGACTGACCAATACTGTTGTCAAAAGAAGAAAAAGCAATAAATATTAGTTTCGATATTTTTTTAAAGGGACATGGTCACGATTTTGGTCAAAAATTATTTTTCCGATTTTAATATTTACAATGCTTCAGAAAGGCATTTCTAATAGGCAACCGAAATTTGAGTGTAATTTGTTGTCGAGTTGAGTTATAAGCAAGTTACAGAGCTTGAAATTCTTCGCTATGTAAACAAAGCGTTTGTTTACATTTTGAACGTTGAAGTAAAAATTTCAGTTTAAAACGAATTTGTTAAATGTTAGGAACTGTTTATCCATGCCTAAAACAATTTAAAAAATAGACGAATAAGCTGGAAAAAGATTTTTTTACTGGTAAATTGACTATGTAAATAAAAACAAGACACGAGCCTTGTTTACATGACAAAGAATTGTGAGCCCTTTATCTTGCTTATCACTTCGAATCACTCTTAACTTTTATTTGATAATTAGAAATGCCTTACTAAAGCATTGTAAACGTTAGAAATCGAAAAATAAAATTTAAACAAAAATCGTGAACATGCCCCTTTAATGCAAATTACGCATATAAGAAAAAAAAAATGAATTTTTAATCACTTAGAACAGCTGTAGAACTGAGAGCTGCAGATTTATTTTAAAGATTTCAGAATCTGAAGAAAAAAAGAAAGGGGTTCATTGGCGTCCTTCCTACAACCATTTGTTGAGATAAAGGTTTAATATTAAATATTATTGTAGTATTTTTGCCTCAAAAAGGGTACACTATTTCAAGATCAAGAAACTCATAACTTTTATGGCTATGACGCACATTGACGTCATATTTATATAGAAAAAATAAATGTCCATTCAAAACAATCTGTGTTGGATGTGACAGACATCTCTGTACCTTCAATGTACACCCCCATAGACACAGACAAAATTATCTCGAACGAATTGATGTTTTTTTTTTGGACCCGTTTTAAAGGGGCATTGTCACGATTTTGGTCGAAAATTATTTTTTAGATTTTAATGTTTACAATGCTTTCATAAAGCATTTTTAATAGGGAACCAAAATTTGGGTGTCATTTGTTGAGTATAAGCGAGTTACAGAGTTTACAAGTCTTCGCAATGTAAACAAAGCTTTTGTTTATGATTTGAATGTTGAAGTGAAAATTCCAGTTGAAGATCTCAAATGAATGTGTTAATCGTTAGGAACTGTTTATTTATGCTTAAAATAATGAAGAAGATAGACAAATCAGCTTGAAAAAGATCTTTTATCGGTATATTGAACCTATGTAAACAAAAACTGGGCACGAGCCTTGTTACAATACAAATAATTGTTAGCCCTGCATCTTGCTTAAAACTCATTGACTGGCACCCAAATGTCATTTGATCATTAGAAATGCATTCCTAAAGCATTGTAAATAATAAAAACAGACAAACAAAATTTGACCAAAATCGTGACCATGCCCCTTTAAGAACAGGGTACCCTATTTTAAGACAAAGAACTGAGAGCGATAACGTCCATTTTCCGCCTACATTTTACATCCAAATGTTTCGGAATTTCTGTCAGATATTCAAAAACAAAAGTATCTATACTAAAAAGAATAATCAATTTCTCATTCATTTATATTAAAAACAAAAGTTTTGCTTACGGGGAGGGGGTCCAAAAATTTCTGTATTGAAATCGGTCTCTATGAGTGAAGAAAATATTATTTAGCGGCCGATATGTGAATAAAAACCTAAACATCCCATGCTTAGGTTGATATATGAAAGTAAATTTTCATTTTTTATTCATATGTGTTATTTTTTGAAACGTTACAAGGCAAAATGCATTTTTTGGAATGTATTTTGGTCTGTAGACGTATGATACCCCCGTGAAACAACAAACCCTTTGGTATACATGTATATGTTTGTTTGACCGAATCATTTATATTTAATGAAAATATACATTAACGTTTACATTATTATGAAATAAAAATAAATTTGATTAAACAATTATCCAAAAATTACTTTAAGTTAAGCGGCGAGACAATGCTACCTTTTGCAGTTCGTTACAACTTCAATAAGCAAGTTTAGACATTTTTTCTCAGAAAATGGTTGTAGGGTGGACACTAATGCCCTCCTTTCATATTTTTTTTTCAGATATTTAAATATTGTATTTAGGTCTCTAGCTGCGCAGTTCTAAGTGATTAAATATGGCATTGTTCTGCTCTTGTATGTGAAGTTTGCATGCAAAACAAAATGTAAAACCTCATATTTATTGCTTTTTTTTATCTTCTGACAACAATTCTAGTCAGTTTTGGTCAGAATAAAGCTAGTTCAAGAAATGTTAAAATGTTCATCCTCAAATGTAAAAGATGCCCGTACATCCCCCGTAACAGAACAATCAATCTGGACATCTCTCTCTCTCTCTCTCTCTCTCTCACACACACACACACACACACACACACACACACACACACACACACACACACACACACACACACACACTTTATCTGTAATTGTCATACCCTCAATGTCATCCAGAAGTAACTCTCCATAAAGATTCCAGTATCCAAGGCGCAAGACGTTAAAAAATAAGTCAACACTTAATTCAGATTGAGGATACATTATTGCGTAAGCAGCAACAGCATAAGACACCACAAACAGCATCAAAATCACCACAAAATAAAGGAGATCCTTCGCCTGAAATCAAATGAAACGTTTTCAAAAATAGCACTTTATTAGTTGGTATGGGACACATTAAAAAAAACAATGTAAATTAAACTAAATCACGTTTGATAAATAAAAATAATTAAATAGAACATTAAAATTCTACAAAACTTGACCATAAATTTCACTTTAAGAATTTAAAAGGTTAAAATATTAAAGCCACAGCGGATCTCGTTAATAACTTGCAAATGTGGCTTACGATGCATCAACCGATTGTACAATGTTGATAGATATTAAAAATAGTAATAAAAAATATGTAAATATATAGTAAGTATATAAATTTAGTTATTTTCATCATTTACTTTGACAGTACGTCATAATGTCCACAGCCCACCTTTATTACCACCTTTGTAGTCTATTAAAAATGAAAAACCGTTAATTTAAAAAACAGAATAGTTTTGTATTTACCATAGAAGCAATCATCCAAACTTTTGGTCCTAACTCTTCAAGAGCTGAGAAGGCTTTCAGGATACGCATAAAGAAGGCTATTAAACTTATAGCTAGGAAGACCCGGCCGACTTCCACGGTTTCATAGTACCCAAGTAAGTCTAATATTACACCGATTGTAAAGAAGCAAAGGATGGTGATGTCAAAATAGTTCCACTTGTCTAAGAAATACACTTGCACCGCATAAGGTCGCTCCGAAAAGAAATTTGGACCTAGCCGTTTCTTTAAGTCTGCCATTGCATATATAAGCTGCAACAGAATGATAGAGAATTATAAAATTATTACCGAAGTGGTTGATTGTATAGATGTTGTCAAATAGGTTTAAACATACCTCTCGTACTTCGTCCAGCATCAAGCAGAATACCCAAACATACATCAGGATTTCGACCCAGGTCACTTCATTTCCAAAGCCGGTCAGAAGAGCGTAGCTAAAGAAGCCCAAGAATACAATATAGGACGCCTGTCAAAGGAAATAAAACCGTGCATTGTATTGCGTGAAAGACAACAAATAATGAACATAATCTTTACAAATTTACTTTTACATTTCAGAACAGCATGAAGAACAGAAAAACAACCCTAGCAACAAATATATACCATTGTATGTGAGAAGCGCATAATCGGGGCAGTGTAGAAATTGTAGATGCGATTCCCAATTTTCGTCATACATGTATTTTCTTTCTATAAAAAAACAAATAATTCGGTAAATATGTTTTGGTGTACTAAAGGGAGACAACCACAACTTAAAATACATCTGACGTAGCAAGCGTACCGCTTTTCGTTTATCGGATCTGTCAAATCGAAGCACAAAAGGAAGGAGTCCCAATATAAATACTGACATCACCATCTGCAATTGAAACAAAAGTATTCAAAAAAGAAAATGTAAATTGCAACAGTCTTGAAACACAGGACAACCCACTTCCTGCAAATACAAACAGAAAGTTGCTAGTTGCAGCCCCAATGCTTGATAAATGCAGTCCCCTCACCCATTTCTCTCTAGGAAATTTCCATCTTAACGAATGTAATTAAAACCACTATTAAATTAATTGTTTACAATAGCAAAATGTATTTTGCTTTGTCACCCGTATTGCACTGTTGTCGGCTGAAATTTTCCCAAACCAGACCCGGTTGATAGGGATTTTGCAAGCCTCCTGGGACATGAAGGAATAGACTTTCATTTGGTACGCTATTTCTAGGCACGTAAGATTGCGCCACCGCGGGCGTTTTCTTGTCAGTATACGATCAGTTTCATCCGGATGATCTGTGTAGCATTGATTCAAGACGCCACATGCCAAGTCCTGAAACTCTCTGAAACGTAAATTTATTTCACAAAATCAACAACAGATACATGTACATCACGATATGTAGGCGATACGGAAAATTTCAAGGCAAACACTCGTGAATTACAGTTGAAACATTTACTTTTCTGCTTTAAATAATTTGTCTGCTAGAAGCCTGTTTGCTGGTTGGCAGTTCTTTCTGAGTACTCGGTAAATTCCGGAAGCCATTAGGGCTGACGGAATTGGTTCCTGTTAATATACATTCTACTAACTGATATATATCATCTTTATAAATTGGTAAGGAAGGTATCTTTTTTTTTAGTTTATACTTAAAAATACTAGTATAATATCAATTCGAAATCTACACGAGGATACATGTATATCTACTACGTTTTATGCATATGATATTAATGTAAAAATATAATATAGATAAACTGTAAATACATGTACCTTGCAATGTTGCCAAAAGAATTTTGCAATGTCTTGTAGATTCATCATGAGTATTGCCCAAATCATGAGATAGAAGTAAGGGTCGGACTGATTTTCTGCGCGCTCAAACGATGCTAGAAACTTGAGAGTCTTGATCAGACCCTCGTTGTCAAATGTCATCAACCGTTCCTGATCTGAAATACACCACCCAGTCTTTACATTAAGTATGGTACAAATACACCACCACTATATTAAGTATGGTACAGTTTGGACTATAGGTTAAACGAACATGTGAATAGAAGAATATTTATAATACCTCCTTGAAATCTCATTTAAAGCAAGATTCAGTGTACTTGATATTGTCATCTCCCCTATTTGATCATAGATGTTATATCCAGGTATAGATCTTCCATCAAACTTACTCGAGATCTATTCGAGACCTATTTAGGGCATACATAAACATAGGAAATGTCGGTAGGGGACATGCATTACTTATGCAACACACCCAGAATGCGTAATTCTATATAAAGAACACAGTTGTTGTGTTATAGAATAAATGTTTAATATATACTTCGTTTTTCTTTTCTTAGAACATTTAAAGATAATATTGGCTACCACACCTTTGAGAAATGTTTTTGCAGACAATTCCAAATTTTTATATTTCTTACAAAAATGAATTTCTAGCATGTGTCCGACTTCAAATTCAGAGGAATATGTACTTTTGAAATTCTCCCGCTATTCCCGCAAAAGTCTCTAGAGTATTCTACACCCATTGCGACAAAGAGATAGACACTAAATCTTGGTGTTTCATAATCGGTAAAATCGCCATTTTGTGAAGTACTATCATAAGAAATCTCAAGAAACCTTAAACCTATTATAAGTTTCATTGATAGTGTATTCAACAACAATGGTGTTTATTAGGGAAAAAAACAGTAAAATATTATCAAAAGTCAGCTTAAAACATCTTATCATCATTTACTTATTACAAGTTCAGTAAGAAAATTTGATGGAAAACCTATGATATGTGTAAGTAAATCAGTGTAGGAAGGAGGGCTACTGTAGCTTTAGAGTTAATGTATTGAAGGGTTTGAACTGGTGCCAAGCGAATCACACACCGCTCTTTTCGTTCAATCCGTAGCTGACAAATACGTCCATCTGTAGCGACCTGACAACAAAGCGCATGATGTTGTCTACCGTTGGATCCACTCCCCAGCCCACCTACAAAACACGGCTATGTCAGAGACCGACTCAAACCATCAGGAGAGAGAGAGAGAGAGAGAGAGAGAGAGAGAGAGAGAGAGAGAGAGAGAGAGAGAGAGAGAGAGAGTGAGTGTGTGTGTGTGTGTTTCTATAAAAGACATTGTAAAAGAATGTATAAAATCTTCTAAAATTTTCTAAATCTTTTCACATATGCTTTTAATCATAGTTTAATGCCACAAACGTGCTAGGAGAAACGTTTAATTCAATGACTGACAAAATTGAACGCAGTGTTCAAATTGCGTTTGAGATTTTTGTTATCAAATTAAAGATATCCCTTCGGTTCTCTGCAGTAGCATTCGGCTGATTTCCGGTTTACCGTACGTCATCCCAATCGCTCTCAGCGAGTCACGTGATACCTGAAGGGTATATATAGGCTAAGACATCGGAATGACTTTGCCGGTGTAATGAAGAATAATGACCCCCGTAGAATAATGACCGGGGGTCATTTTTCGACGTAGAATAATGACCCCCCTAGCTGAAGAATAATTGGATTTTTCTGAAGAAAAATGACCCAGGGGTTATTTTTCTTCATGTTAAACATGAAGAAAAATGACCCCCGTAGAAAAATGACCCCCCCCCCCCGTAAACATGAATAGAAATTGGTTACACCGTATCCAAGAAATGACTTTGAAATTTACTTAATTTATTAATTAATTATTAAATCACATTATACTATTACATATGAAATTGCAATATATAATATTGTATCCTATGATATAATATTGTATATTCTATGATATTGTATCAAACAGTATTGTATAATATACTATTGGTTTCTGTAATATAGAATTATATCAAATGAAATTGTATATATGATATTGTAATATTATAAAATATCGTATCATGCGATATTGTATAATATGATATTGGTTTATATGATATATTATCATATTACATGAAATTGTATTTTATGATGTTGTAATATATATTATTGTTTCATATGATACAACATGTATGATATAATTGTATTATATAATATTTATTTTATTCCATGATATTGTATAATTTGATATGATACAATGTTGTATCAAGTTATATTGTATCATATAATACAATATTATATTATTTATCAAATATGATACAGTATCATACAATACAATATTATATACTATATTATACAATATAATAACACATATTTCAATGTTATGATGTATTATTGCAATATGATATCGTTTCATATAATACTATATTGTATTGTGTTTTATGATATTGTATTATTTGATCAAATAGAATAATGTATAACAAAATACAATGTCATATCATACGTTACAATACCATATCTCACAATTTTTGTACGGTATTTTATGGTATTATATGATGTATATTGTAAGTATGATAGGATGCAATTTTTAATTTTATATTATTGTATTGATTAACATATGATTATTATACAATTTCTTAACAGATGATATACGATAATGTGTCAAAACAGAATCCATGAATATCCAAGATCATAAAGGATGGTTTTCATATAATATGATAAAGGTGGTCTCATAAAGGTGATGCCTCATAAAGGTGATGCCTCGTCTGGGTGAGCTTTGTAATCTGTTATTACCTATGTTTTATAATTGCGGAGCTCTCTATCGTTTAAGGGTTCCGAGGCATTTTTGGAAATTTTATTTTGATAAAATTAATAATATTAAATTATTCAGGGGGATAGGGTCCGGACCCCCTCTCCCCTTTTACTGCGTGAAATTATAAATATTGATTTTTCCCGGGGGACGGACCCCCTCTCCCCCCTCTAGATCCATGCATGAGCAAGGAGTGTCGCATAATGAAATTAGAATGTTGCTGTGTTTGGTCCACGGTAAACAGACGGCTGGTAAGTGATAGGAGTCTGGAAGTGCATACATGTATGTACACATTATGGTGGACATTAAATTTTGTGTGGAGTATATAATGATTAGGCATAGCCAGCACTGGTAAACATATATGTCACATGTACACATTAAAATATTTATAAACATTCATAGTAAGCGCGATGGCCTAGTGCATGCGTACCAATAATATCCTGGATTAATCGAAAAACCTTGGCGAGTACGGTGACTGCATTAAATTCTATGTAATCGACCGAGACTTGCTAAATGCAATCAAAAAAGGCGAAGGCGAAAGTGCGAAGATGCGAAAGCAAGAGTGCGAAGTTAGGGAAGATCCGATAGTAGTATCGCTCCTTCGCCTTCGCACTTTAGGCATCACATCTTCGCGCTTCGTCGTCGCATCTTCGCACTTTTGCTCCTTCGCCTTCGCACTATCGCTTTTGCAACTTCGCATCTTCGCCCTATATTAAGGTCAGAGTGGCCCTATCGGAACACCATAGATAGACGTAAATGTAATTGTTAAAGGGGCATGGTCACGATTTTGGTCAAATTCTATTTTTCGGTT
The DNA here is from genome assembly GCF_963853765.1 of Magallana gigas. Classification (NCBI taxonomy): domain Eukaryota; kingdom Metazoa; phylum Mollusca; class Bivalvia; order Ostreida; family Ostreidae; genus Magallana; species Magallana gigas. Next base: position 48,170,349 of record NC_088855.1, read on the forward strand.
TTCATTATTTACAATGCTTAAGGAAAGCATTTCTACTGATCAAATGAAATTTGAGGGTCAGTTGTAAAGTTATAAGCAAGATACAGGGCTCACAATTCTTTGTCATGCAAACAAGGCTCGTGCCCTGTTGTTGTTTACATAGGTTTAATAGGTTTAATACACCAGTAAAAATCTTTTTTAAGCTGATTTGTCTATCTTCTTATTCATTTTAAGCATAAATGAACAGTTCCTAACGTTTAACACATTCATTAGGTCTAAAATTAGAATTTTCACTTCAACATTCAAAATGTAACGAATGACACTCAAATTTTGGTTGCCTATTAAAATGTCTTACTAAAGCATTGTGAACAATAAGATCGAAAATTTTTTTTTGACTAAAATCGTGACCATGCCCCTTTAAGATGACAACCATACCCCGATGCAATACGTCAATGTCTTGTTATAACGGAAGGATTTTTATTTTCTAAGCTTTACCCCTTCTTTCTATAGGTTAATTTGAATATGAATTATAATTTCTGTTACTTTCTGTAAACTGCAGCAGTAAAAATAACAATAGTGTAAAGACTATTTCACAAATACTAAAAACTATACTGAAAAACTTTAATCTACAAGGGGGTCATTATTCTACAGGGGTCACTTTTCTTCATGTGGAGTGTGCTATTTTTATGAAAATGACACTTATTCTTCAGGCAAAGGGGTCATTTTTCAACCTAGAATAATGACCGGGGGGTCATTATTCTACGTCGAAAAATGACCCCCGGTCATTATTCTACGGGGGTCATTATTCTTCATTACACCGGCAAAATAATTATCGACACTGGAATCAAAGGTTGGTAAAAGTTTATAGGATTAAGCTGACTAGAGGCTCACGCGCCTGAAGTAGGCTTTTGAGACTGTAGGTTATAGCGTTTTTATTTTTACACTATAGTCTGTCCCAAGATATTTTTGCCGCATATTTTCTTAAATTATTCAATATTTATAAATACCTCTTGGTTCAGACGATGTTCATTCAATAGTATGAAAAAATCCCAAGATTTCCCCTTTGAAACGCCCCCTCTAGCTTGTCGGGTATCAGTACACGGCTAAAAATAAAAAGTCTACGAGGTTTTTCCATTGCCAAGGAGATAAAGACGCCCGGATGATAACGTTGAAAAATTGCGCGAGGGGTCCCGAGTATTTCCGAATGGAGAAAAGATGTCAACATTCCCCATTATAAATCTCCGTAGGAAATCTGTTTTCGTTCCTGTGAATTTTTACGAGGGAAAAATGATAATGTGTGAATGAAGTTATCTTGGGAATTTTCCCTTCCATCGATTTTAATTGCACTTCAGTCACAGGTATGTGTATTTTTATTAAAAATCGTTCAAATATGCAGCAAAAATATCTTGGGACAGACTATAGGCTAAATGAATTGCCATATTTAAAATACACTAATTAAACGGCTTGTTGAATGGCGAGTGTGCTTCTGGTCCTGAACAGCGCACTGTTGTAACGGACAGAATGTGCGCTAGAGAGTTCTGAACGATATCTATTGTACATATTTTAATCAAAATCAGTTTCTAAGAAATTGTGTATTTATTCACTTTTTGATTTGCTCAAGCAGAGTAGTGGATTGGGGATATGGCGGTTTGTCATGTTTTTAGTTTGCTTCACTCATAATAGAAAAATTATAAAGAAAAGTCAGACTGAAATATGTACACACGTATACTTTACCTGTCTTTTCAGTTCATCTGGAATCTAAAAAAATAGACGACTTGTATAAGAAATTGTTTACAAAGTTGAAAAAAAATAATTTAAAAAAGTATGAAGAGATCAATAATGCACGTAACACTAATACTTGTATGCGATTTATTTAATTATACAAAGCTAATAAATACAGTTTATGTACATTGTCATATTTTTAGAAACCGCACATCACCTATCAAGATTACATGTTAATTAACCAAGGGCCATCAGGGGGCCATAAAAATTGAGAATAATATAATCGTAATGACTTCTAAATGTATTAACTGTACAAATCCACACATTTCATGCTGGTTCAGTCAGCTATAAAGAAAGTAGTTTGATTGCATTGTTCTTACTCGATCCGCCTGGAAGAGCTGCTGGTAATTGCTCCTCTGAAACCTGTGAATGTCCACGCACTCCTTGATTAGAAGCCTCACAAACTCGCGCTTGCCGTCTCGCATTGCTTGTATCATCAGATTGTTCTTGAAAGTGTCCTAAATTCAATATACAGTATTTCACTTTTTTTTTACAGATACTATATATAACCTACTATCTAACAATAATTTCAATGTTTATATAATGTGTCCAGAAAATAAACATGGTTTTTTCGTTGGCTTCATACAATCAACTGTCATGTAAATTTTGGATTTACTTGGTGGCTGTTAGTGTGAATGCAAATTTACATATATAAAATACATGTACATACATATACAATAACACATCATTTAACAGCATAATCATTCTTTGTTTATTTAAGGTATAAGGAATATTTTTGTCATATTTCGAGATGATCAAATTTACGGTCGGTAGGGATGATTGCATCTATTTTTGATCACGCTCGACTGTATTTGATCACCTCATAACATTTAAAGAAGGATTCCTTATTACTTATATTTATCCAATCATAATTTTCTGCAACTGTGGGATTAAATATTAAAATTGATTAAATGTATTGGATTATAAATGATAAATCGATTCGCAGTGTTATCACACTGGAAAATGTAAATATAAGTACATGGAAAAAAGTGTAAAATTCATACTGGTTTAATCCATACTCAGCATTGTCGGAAACAAGATGGACACGGTGTGAAATAAAAGATGGATTGTACTTAGAAAATATATGTAGTAATCAAAGAATAAAAGCCTCAGCCTAGTTTACCGTGAATAAGGTGTCTTTTTTCGTTTGACTTTACCCGACTCGCTGTTAACTCTGTCTGTATCAGACCTACTGTTAAACATGGTCTGTGTCAGACTTACCGTCAAGTCGGGTCTATGCGAGGCGAATACATGTTGCATTGCTTTGTCACTGTTGTTAAATGCCAGGGCGAGAAACAATTTCTTCTCATTAGAATCTGAAACGTTTTATGATTGCAATACGCATTAATATTTCTTGATTATATCTCATCTTTTAGTGTATTTTGACAACACAAGTTCTATTTTGTCTTATTTTTCGAAAATAAGTACGGATTTTGTTAACTGCATTCTCAACTCTTAAAACGGATACAATAATCAGATTACTCAATGTTCTGATCTCTTACCGACGATGTCTCTCAGTAAATCTTCTATTAGGACGCCCTCTAGTTGATGCGTTTCGTCGTTTATGTCGACAAATCTGAGAAACTCTTTGTTGTTCTCGTGGTTTATAATTTCCATAATTTTACCGTCATGTGACCTGGATAAAATTGTAGACGCATCTTTTTGTGAAACGAATTGAAAAATTGGTATGTTACATTTTCTATTGTTTATTTGGAGTCTTCCTTACCTCAGTCTATTTTCATGAACATCAGCTAATGTATCAGCTAACCCACCGGTCCCCTGAAGGAATAGCCAAACAAATGAAACGACAGAAGATACTTCAGTAATTAAAAGTATGTAAGATAATGTAGGAATGAATTTATTTATCGAAGAATTAATGCTTGGATACTTTAGTAAATAATCAGTTTAAGACACGCTGTTTCAACTCTTTTAAATAACGCAGTGCAACCGAATGAAGTTATCACAATCCTATAATGGTCACGTGAAGATCACTTAAGTTTAATGAAATATTAATCAGTATATTCTTTTAATACAGAAGTATCATTTAATGATAAACTCTTCCAGAATGAAATGTCCGAAGGTTTGCTAAATTATAAGATAAAAATACGTAAGACCTTATCGGCCAAACAAATTCGAATCCACATTGCAGGATCTGTAACAACTCGAGGGCTGATACGGGTATAATTCATGTATAATTATGTTAAACTTCGTATAGACAACCCTTTATTTATTACTAAGAATGCAATAAGAAGTTGGTAAAAATTAACTAACCTTAAAGACAATGACGTAACGTTGGGCGTCGAGTGACCGTCGGATCATACTGACGGACTGGTATTGGTCGCCCTCTACCACCAGAAGTACTGAGGGGACAGTCACAGACATGTCGTCCTCTAGAAACGCATCACAGGTCAAAAGTTAAACAAGTTATGACACACACATTAGCATTAGCAGCGACTATAAAAGAACCTTACTGAGAGAGAGAGAGAGAGAGAGAGAGAGAGAGAGAGAGCACCTGGTTTGTTGATTTTGAATCTGCCACGACGAATATATTCCTCCAAATCTGCCCTGAATTTGGCAGTAGAGACTTGATTACTTATTCCGTTTTTGACTTCTATGCTTTTTACAGGCAACAAGAAGTGTGTACAGAAGGGGTTGAGGTAGTAGTCTCCCGTGGCAGCAGCTGCCTCCCGTGTATTGTACTGGGCCGGCCAGCGCCCGAAGCCCTGGCAATTAGGAAAAACTTGATATCAGCCTTTGGTTTCATTTGCGCTCTCTCAAACATACAAGAGCAAACAAATAAACACTTTTGACTTTAGAAGATGTCCCACTATGAAATGTCAATTGTTATCACTACTTTAAGTTTTAATCATAACATAGTAGAGGACAATATTTATAATATTTTATGCAAGACATTTTTACTGACAAAGGTGAGAAATTTATTTTTTATAGTTCAGGCGAACTATAAACAGCAACTCTTTGTAAAATAAACACTAAAGTAAGAAAAGCTTGAAAATCTAGCATACGTTTTTGAGCATCAAAGAGTGGTTCATTTTCAAAAATTCCCATGATGCAATTCCTATCACCGTCGGTCGCTCATTCACATCCTCTTTTTCCACAACTTGACCTATGACCTTTGAGATTTCTGAGGTAGCGCCATCTGTCGTGAACCACACCCCTATGGAACAGAGAAACAATACTGTGTTCTGTACATGCAGTTGCTGACAGTCGAAACAATATCTTTTGTCAACTGTATTAAAACCTAAAGGCTTATTCGAAAGAAAGAATGAAAATAGGATCTTGATTAATTTTTTGTGGAATATAGAAAAAATCGTGCATTCAAAAGTATTCAATACAAATACAATACCACTTTCTTTCACGATGTTTTCAAATGCAGAGGTAAAGAATCTGGTTTTCATGGGGTCACTCAAGATCCCTGACCCCTCCCCCGTGATTGAAATCAGAAGCTGGGGTCGCTTTAGCCCCCAGTGTCTCATCAGGAGGGACGAAACAATATTCAAAGAAGTTGTGGTACCGAGTCGAACGTACTTAAAGGAAAATTAGAAAATTTTTGAAATTTGCACAAAATCCACAAATGTTGATCTACACAAAATATGTTGCTACGTTCAAATAGAATTACAGTTATAGCTTACATGGGCAATATAATGCTCAAGTCCACCTTCTGCAAAAACCTCAACATTTCCATAGGCGTCTGTCATGGTCATGGTTTTGTTTATTGAAGGTAGGGACGTGTCAATGCTGCACATTGAAAAGCACAAACGGTCACGAAACAGTATGTGAGAACAAAAGCAACGAATGAGACGTTGCGTCTATCATGTTGCTATCTAGCCACTCGCCGTTTATACAATACTTATTGTATACTGTGGAATCATGGCTTAATTTTCGTGGTTATCGTGAGTAGCCCTCACCAACAAATTAACATCCTCAGCGAAAAAAAAATTAGAAACAGTTAAAATTCTTACTTGATTTTAAATCCGACGCATTCACAAACTTACATCCCCATGAATAAGCAACTCGCCCTTCGCTTATACAATGTAGTATGACGGTCGATTTATTGTAAACGTAAAAAAACGCCATTAATGATTCTGAACGACTTGCCTTTCTCAAACGTAAACATAAGTAATAAACAGCAATGTACGTGATCAAATCTACTGAGAAGCCCTTCGGGCTTCGCAGGATTTAATCATGTGACCAACCAATTTCATTTCCCGATGAACTTTTTAACTTTGCTGTTTATTTCTTATGAAAAAACGCCTACCTTGGTTGACAAGGTACTTGAATTCTTTTTCGAATCCACTCTTCTTCTTTCTAAAAATACATATAGTCTCCTTAAAGAAGACAGTCCTACATGCATGTTTATATATGAAATAAGTTGATAAAATGTAAATAATTCTACGTGAAAAATAGAAAGTAACCCAATTGTTTGCGTGTGCTGCATGAAGTTCGTCGAAATGGTCCTGTAGATTGTGTGGGTAGCGATGGGTACCCACAATCCTAATCAGCCATTCGGGTCGCCTCCGAGGACTTCCCTCGGTTATATCCAGAGGAAGGATTCTTTTCCATAAAGCGTTTGCGAATTCAATATCTTTAAAAAATCATAATTAAAATTGAAATGTGATTCCATTTATTTGGGATTTATGTTTTTTTTAATCAGAAAACGTTTACTCACATTCAAAATTGGAAACTGTTTCTTATGTCTTTGTGCTAATAAATACAATGCCAATATTTTAATGTAGTGTATACCCTTTCTGCAAGTGACATCATCAAAGTAGATATTGGACAAACATGCGATGAAAATTTCACAATCTGCAATGAGGGTGTATTTTCTATTTTTGTCCAAACCCAATGTCCAATAAATTTCATGGTGTTTGTATATTTTTCTCAATTCTTTTTGAAGTTCCTCTGCCAAATACTTGTCTGTTGTGCTTATGAGTACTATTTTCTCTTCAGCTTTTAAGATAACATAAAAGAAAGAACTTACAATGGAGGATTATACACATCAGTGAATGATGAATTGTTTTTTGTATATTTCAGTTTTATTTTCATTTAACATGTAAATGCATTTTCTCGGTGCAATATTTGGTAATTAAGCATTGAGTTTACCTCTTGAAATAAAGGTGTGTTTTAATGAAACTTCCAAAAGCAAGTCGTCGTCTTCGTATGGAACTATCCATGTTTTATTTAAGTCCAACGGCAAAATATCGATCTGTTTGTCCCAGTAAATGCGGAATCGTTTTCCTATGTTGCGAATCAATCTTTGTTCTGAAATAAACATTCAGTGAGGAAATTTGAATTTTGTATTATAAGCAAATTGAATTCAAATCAATTTTTGTTGTCTTTGGATATTTACCGAATTGGCAAAACTCATCCTGTATATAATCACGTGATAAAAACACGAGATGATGCGTTGCTATACTGAGATCTTCTGTAAGTCGATGCATGACGTCATTGTCTATTTCTGCGAGGGTGCGGTATTTACTGATAGTGCACTCAACATCATATTTTTTTAAGATTGCACAGATTTTGTTAACTTCCCTGGCGTTGTTTGGGTGATTGCTTATGTATACATACTTTTTGCTTCCTACAATGATCCAATAAAGGAGAAGTGACTACTAAAATACATTTTCCTAAAGAACAATTCAAATTGTGATTAAAATTTGCTCATGTGCTGATCAGAGAGAGAGAGAGAGAGAGAGAGAGAGAGAGAGAGAGAGAGAGAGAGAGAGAGAGAGAGAGAAGAGAGAAAGAGAGAGATTTTTAACCTTCTTGGGTTTTACGTAAGGTAAACACTGAAGGTCTATAAACTTTGTCAAAGACCAATAGATTGTTCTGGTAGTTTTGCCATTGTGACACCATTGGATCAAACGTTGTCAACGAAAGCTCATTTCCTCTCATAGATGCCAACCGAAAATCTAAATGCAAAAGAATGATCATGTCATGGTTAAAAATCACCGCCCCTCCCCCCCCCCCCCCCCCCAAATTGTCACATGCTTTAACATACCTGAAATATACATGTAATCACTCAACAGTATGTCTTTTATTTTACGATTTTCATCGAACAACAGAAGTTCCCCGTATGTTGTACTGTACCTTTCTCAAACGCCTGACTGACCACGTATTCTTTGGACAGACAGATGAGGACGATTCCTTTACTGAAATTATTGTAGTCGTCGTCATCGTCTCTAGCCTCGCTTTCGTTTTTCCCGATGACTTCAGCTTTGATGTTATGTAAACTCTTCAAAAACTTTTTGACATTGCCCTCATCCCGGGAGTGATAGCACAACAAAATTCTCCTTTTTTCTGCTTTCCCACACACTAAAATCGTGATTAAAAAGTCTCAGAGAGCAAAAAGCCAAGAAATATATAAGCAATAATTTACATCTATATCATTACATTTTTTTTGGTTTTAAAAGAACTCACGTAGACAACTGAGCCATTTCAGAAGGATGTTTTGCATCACCATTGAGGGTCCTTTTAACTCTGGAATGTCCATTATAGAGTTTCTGTGTCATGTGATCAATATTTTTAAAGCTGTTATAAATAGAATGAATCAAATTAATGTATATGATAGTTAGCTAGATCTATATTTTACGGAACGAACGGTTGATATTTGTTATCGATTTCATGTATTGATTACTTGACGGCTATGTATAAACATAGAAATGTGCATATACTTGGCTCTTCTTCCTATCTTTGATGTATAATTCAAAATTAACGATTTTCTCATCTTTATTAATTCATCTTTTGAAAAAGTTATTGTCCACTTTTAAACCACTTATTAAAAAACGCATCAATATTTTTAAAAACGCCAAAACTTCCAAGTGTTACAAAGTTACACAGCATTTATATCATACATGATTCTTCTGTTTAAAGAACCATTTATTCATCCCGGTAAATCTATCTTTTACGTTGAGATTCTTACTTTAAACCGTGCTACATGTATAAACGTAACTGACTTAAGTAATAGCAAACATGGATGAAAAAAGCAAAATCATAACACGGGCAAGGACCCTGGTTCCAGAAACCATCATGAAATGTAAAGGATGCATAGAGTGTTTACGTATAAGACGATACTTTTGGTAAATAGAAATACCTGAATCAGAATGCCACGCGTGTTTCCGCCATTGTTGTTTACCTTGTCGACGTTTTGGGTTCAATTAGAAACCCATATTGATTTAAGAATCAATGCCGACACGGATGGCTGCGCCTTTAAAATGTTACAATGAACGATTAGGTCGGAACTGACTGTCAGGGTTGTAATGAATTCACGGAGATTTAGATTTTAATATAAACTTTGCTAAGAATTGTTAAATATATTAGTATGAGGCATATTGTTATGATTGACACTACTAGTATTTATGTCTTAAGACATGACGATTGACACCACGCTATTACCACGGGAAGTATTTTTCAATGGTCCCTAAGAAACCCAGTGTCATATTACCTTCTCCTAACGGAAATACCCCTAATTGGTTGAACAGAGAAACATAGTTTTACCCGACTAAATTTATTTATGATTTTGTTTTAGATTTTTAAAGAAACAATTCTAAAAAAGAACGATCCTAAAAATATTTTGAGTATCATTTTTTTAGAATTCTTTTTATTTTATCATAAAAAAGAAATTAATCTGTTTAAAATCAGACCCTTGATCTGCTCCTTGTTTTGTGTTTGTTTTCTTTTGTTTGGTTGTTGTTTTGGGGTTTTTTTTATTGGTTTTTTATTGGTTTTGTTTTGTTTTTGTTTGTTTGGTTTTTTTGTTTTGTTTTGTTTTGTTTTTGTTTGGTTTTTTTGTCGCTACACAAGGAGATCTTGGATTAGCGACAGTAGAAAAGAACGGAGATCGAAGATCTGATTTTAATCACATTGTACAAGAAATAAGATGTGAACTTTGCATTTACCCTTAATAGTTTTTGTTTATTTATCAACTTTTATAAATAGATTCATGCTCTTCCAACGACAGAAAAACAGAATAGCTGCATGGTTGTTCTTACAATTACTTATATTTTAAAGATATTTTTGAAATTCTTTTCGTTGATAAAATCATTACATTTATTATGATAGCAATACTTTAGTTTTATCTATATCTTGGATTGGCTAATATAATACAAAATGATTAAAAATGATCACATGCATTCTCAAATCTTCAAGATTTATGTTTGTTTTCAAAACCTCGTAAATAGAAAAAATTCAGAATAAATTTGACGGAATTTTAACGACAATTGCCTCTGTTAGACTATGAACCTGTCATTTTTCCTTTTTACTCTTTAAGCCACTGACAATGATATAATTATACATTTGAAATAAAGTACATCCGCCAGTCAGATCTGTAAGTCACTTCTGGACAAATATCTATTACGTATCATGCAGCATGCACGGTGCGATAAATCAGTCTAGTTGCGCCGTGTATTTATTGACATATCAAAAAGAATAGCAATAACTATTTTGTTCTTAAGTTTTACATATTATTCATTTTGTATCGATTTACAGCAAAGTGCGTTATCATGTGGGTCGGATTGCCAACAAATTATATACCCATTAGGTGTACTTTAAAATTGAAGATATAATATCTTTAGTCCAAATTTAAAATAAAGATTAAAATCCAAACAATGGCACATATTTTTCTAGGTCTTTAAACAGGGTTGTTTTTCTAAAGGAGATTCAACAATTACCAAGTATCTAAAGGTAATCGAACCAGTAACTATATTTTTCGCGGAAATCCCACCACTATTTTCTCTCTAACTTTTCACCATGCAATAAACGTATATGGCACTATAGGAAAAGCACACATCTAAAGGAAAAACAAAATCATCTCGTTATTGAGTACCGATTTGTTAATTCACAGAATTCGAGTTACAGCATGGATTCAGATACTAGTAACATATAGCATTGCCATCAAAGTATTTCCAATTTTTTTATTCATGTGTGCCGATGCATTTCGATAACATACAAGTATATTATTAGTATATTTACCTGAATATAACATGTTTGAATCCGCCATTGTTGTTCACCTGTAAGATTAGCGTTTATGGTGTATGGTCTGATCAATAATTGATACACCCGATTGCTGTTGAATTTTAGTCAGAACTTACTGTCTGGGAACAAATAAATCACAGAAATGTTTTCTCGTAATGCACGCAAATCAATTCAGAAAATATAATATTGTATACAGTGTAATTAAAAAAATTACGAAAAAATTACGAAATCTTACAAATAAATCATAGCTATTCATTATCAATTAGAAACTAGTTTTAAAGTAGTCTGGGAACAACATAAGCAAATGACAAGTAAAGGCAAGTTCCAGTCATAATTCAGGCACGTAGCATCAGGGGCCTGCCCTACACCCCCCCCCCCACTATTTCCCGCAGCAACTAATTTTTTTTTAAAATTTGCATATAAAAAATTGAATTATCATGGAGTTGCCCCCCCCCCCCCCCCACTTTTTGGGGAGTATGTAAAAAATTCATATGAAAATAAGAAAATTAGGAGTGAAATTGAAATTATATACTACGCCAGTCCCAAAAATCACAATTTATTTGAAAAGAATATTTGCTTTTAATAGAGTTTCAAGTTCAAATTCAACACCAATATTTTTTTAATTTACTTACAAGTATATTTCAATTCTATAATTTTGATACATATGAGAGAAGATTTAGCGAGTTATTTATTTTCCAAATTATTATCTGTCGTTTGGAACAATAAACAATTTATTGCATTCATCATGAACGTTCGGGAGTTATGTACATTTGGGGAAAAAAATCACAATTTATTTGAAAAGAATATTTGCTTTTAATACTGTTTCAAGTTCAAATTCAACACCAATATTTTTTTAATTTATTTACAAGTATATTTCAATTCTATAATTTTGATACATATGAGAGAAGATTTAGCGAGTTATGTATTTTTTTTTCAATCATACCTGAATACATTATCAAGGAGAGTGTTTTGATTTTCCTACTGACCCTTTCTAAAATTATTACACGACCTGAAACATTTTTTTTTCCTGTAAGAATATGCTATCGGTATTGCAATCGTCATCCATTAATATTGCTGTTCTTCGTCGATATCATGATAACGGAATCCTGATGTCCAGGAAAAGGTTTATTACCAGTTTTTTGCCAAGTCATGCAACTCTCACCATCTTCACAGTTCTTCCCATTCAGATTGGACGTTGAACATTTGTTGTACCACCACCCACCCCTCATTTTCCGGGCACAGCTCCCATCATTGTACTGATCATTATCCTTATCGACTGTTGAGAACGACATATCCTTGGCCTGAAACTGTAGTCCTGTTCCACCAAGTGCATCGCCTATATTACAAATAATGAATAAAATGTAAATCGTCCAACAAAAATATATATAATGGCTCGATTGGGATCAACGATAAACTTTTTGACAGTAGGAATATAATGCTGGATTTAACGAGGATGTAGTGTATATCTCACTTTATTCTAAACACATATATATGAGCAAACGTCCTTATGAAAAGATCTAGAAATCATTGATTGTGATATCGGATGGGTCGAGTGGGGAAGAATTTCAATGAAGTTTACCCGCAGATCCCTTTACATATTTGCCATATGTCATTGCATAATTCGCCGACTCATCAGAGACGCTTAAATTACTGTACTCGGCCTGTACAGTCGAGCCGTTGAAGGTTGTTAGCTGGATCCGTAGGGTGTTGGCGCTCTTCGTCAACGCATGCAATGCATCGTTACCTACAAAAGAACACCTAGTGTGTCATCCTTGCTAGCCAAGAATTTCTGATACTCATTGCTCCTAAAAACGAAGCAGATCAGAAACCCTTGGCTGGCAAAGATGCTAATGTGTGTGTAAATAGATAACATGTGAATTAACATCAATAAACGGATTTCATTTTTGTCACTAAATGTACATTCATAATGTACAATTATTTAGTTAAGGATGTTCGATAAAATATGTATTTTCAGTTCAGTTGTTTAAATCAATTGGAGGCAAATGTACAACAAAACGTCTTACCTATCCACTAGTCCCATGTCGCAGTCAATTCATTATAATCGTTTTCAATTTAACCGTGTTTTACTGTATATCATGTTCCTACCTATCCAGTAGTTCCCTGTCGCCTCACCAAAACCAGCTTTGTAATCTCTCCATTTTCGAGTAAAGTTGAGGCTCCCATCCTTCCGAATTCTTCTCTGTACTACCTAAAATCATTATTACATGTCATCTATTGCATAAAAAATAATCGGACACCATCTTTGGTGCATTTTGCAAATATATAATTTTCCTCACACACATTTAAGTTTGTAGGGTAACATAAATCTGGAACTGGAATTTGATTTGAATGTGAAAAATTCTCTCCCCCGTCAATAAAAATAGCGAAAACGAAACGAAACAATAAAAAAACCGGATATTAGCTATCAAAATCAAAGTTCAATAAAACTCATTCCTACTTTTTTAAAGAAGCAAAGAATCAATTAAAGGGAAATGTTTACCGTCCATCCTTCTTCGGTTTCCATATTACAGTAAGCACTTTTTACAACTTTGCGGTCCGGAGAGATGTTGTAATGTCCACTCTTAAGGGTATTGTTTTTGGAAAACAGCTCTGTACAGTCTTTTAGTATAGACTCGGGTACTACAACAAAAGTATCACGGGTTACACGGTTTTCTTTTCATTACCTTGCTTCAAAAATGTACACTCATTAATTTTCTTCATTAACTTTTGAAGAAGTGTCATCGCATAATTTTGTACCTTCGTAAAATAAAAATTATTCAAATAATAAACGATAGTCGCAATTTAAAAAAAAAGTCGCACTTAAAAAAGCACACAAGGAACAATCATAACAATAGAAACAAAGAAACGAATTAACAAAATACCAAAAAAAAAACCAAAACATTGGGATCTTTATAATACATATGAGTAAAGTTTTCGAAAAGCAAAACATCACGGTTTTCTTTTTTTTCAAAAGTTCGTTGTCTCACGTAATAAAGATTAGAAAAAAATGAGCATTTTGACAAAACCAAACTAAATATCGAAGCAAAGAGTTTGAATATTAATAGGTTGAAATAATAATACGATGGTTAATCCTATTAACACAAACCGAAGTAATTTTTGATTATTAATTTAAACCAATCCTACCTTTGCACTGAATGTCCATTTTCCACTCCCCCTGTTCTGTACAAACAGCACACTTTGTCCCTCCAGACGATTGGATGAAGCTTTTACATTGAATTTTAGCCCGAGCTCCGACTCGGCTATCCACATAGTGCACCATTTCAGTATTGGGTGCAAATCTTGAGGGCCTTTCTGCACAATCTTATATTTAAAAAAAACATCTCTCTAAAATAGGCTATGTCTTTTTGGGTGATTACTGATTGATAATAAGAAAATAAAGTTAAAACTTAAAACTTACCTAATATTTCACAGAAAGGCTCCATGGTCGTTGTATTTAATGAACATGTTTCATTAAGGTTACATTTTGTATGGTGCTCTTCGCATTTACCCTCTAATGCCTTTAATATAGAATTCAACATTAACCAGAAAAAAATGTAAAATCATATTTGTCATAACGTAGAGCTGGGAATTAAGTATCAGCAAAAGTTTTTAATTGTTTAATATCTTACAAATCGGTGAATAAATTCCCATCTGAAAGCCTGATAACAGCCGCTGATGTCTCTCTTTGGGATTTGGTCTGTAGGGTACAGCATACAGATCAGGACTCGGCGGTCGTACCGGAGAGCCTGACATCGGGGTCTCCTTTTACACTCACGGACACAATCTACGAACGAACGGTCAAATAACAATATGTATCCTTCAGAAGTGCCCTCGAAACACTTACCAAGATTGGTTTCAGGTGTATAGCCCACTGTGTTACCAAGAAAGTATAATATTATGTTTAACAGCGACAAGACGAATTTGCTCCCCATTTCAGATGACCGCATGGTTATGATGTGTTTGCGCGAGATCACTCGTAAAGTACGTGCTGGTGGCTATGTATACTTATAGCTGAAACTTTATAAATTTTTAATTATGTGTTTTGTTGATAATTTTTATCTTGAAGTAAGGCGTCCCAGAATGTATAAATAGTGACTAATTATTTATAAGTTTATTTTTATTATCTGCCGTCTTCCCAGCAGGTGCTATTGTTTGAAAATTATTTTTTTAAATTTTTTCCCAAATGTTAATATTTGCGTTAATAAAAATTTAAAAGGTTTTATCACTTTATATTACACAATGATGATGATAAATATTACAAATTGATAATAGTTGCCAGGTAATGGAATCTTTGTGGCTCTAATCAGAATATCGATTAAAAAAAATAGATACAATATCAAGCTGGGCATATTATAAAAACACCAAACCAGTGCTGTATGCAGCAACTTCCCTTTTCTTTTGTATCTACTGCATGTTTTGTAAAAGCTTTTTGTCTGTTTAAAGAATGTACAAGATAAAATGTTATTTTTAGTGTTTTTATTTATTTTTTAACCACTTTCTGGAGAAAAAAGAAACAATTAGGACTGTAACATGTGTAATGCGTTTTTACTTAGACATTTTTTTTCAGGCTGCTGATAATGATAGTACGCAAATAAAAAGACATAGCGTAGTTTAATCATTTCCTTTTGTCTGTTACTGACTATGTACGGAAACGTGTCTGGTTGGAAAGTCAAGAGAAGCGAGGCGAACCATGAAATGTTTTCTTCGGCGGCTCAATTTAAATGTTAACATAGCTAACCTCACTAGCATTAATAAATATTTATTTAGAACCATTTTAACAAGACCTTGGACTTTCAGTAGGACGTAGCTATCCGATTCTTGCGTCTAAACAAGTTAAAAATGACGCGGTTTCAAGCGAAATATGCACCGATTGCGTAGTCATAGCTCAAAAGCCAGACAAATCTTGTTGGTTTCAGAGAGCCGTGGCTGATTGGCCAACAAAGAAATAGACAAGCCTACGTCACAATCTGTTTGACACAACCACTCAAGTCTAAGCTCTTGTTAAAATGGTTCTACGTCCACTAAGTATGAGCCCCTCAAATGTTTATTTAATGAAATTGATTGTAATTCAGAACTCTATAGAAACTGACAAAATTTACACAACCCGCTCACTCGGATTATGTATATTTTCCCCTGCAAAGTCGCTACCTTTATACCCCGCATGCATACCAAATAAACCATTTTATTGTTTTAACAATATAATTATTATAGTTAAATGAGTATCATGGCTTTAATTTACCCGAGAGCCATTGTTGAAAATTTACGACTAAATCAATGTCAAAGCACGACATTGGACATTGACGAAATCTAAGGGGTAAAAAAAAACTCCCCAAGAACTAAACAACTAGAATTCATAAGTTGTTCCCCATTTCGCTGACTGAAGTGAATTTAAGAGGTTAGGAAGAAATAAATCATAAAAATATATGTAGATGTATAAGGTATTCGATGTATAACGACCACATTGTCCGATTTGCTTAATCATGATATCATTTTGAAGGTGTTATCAAATAAAAATACTCCACCAAAGGAATTTTCAAAATTTTAATTATGGTCCAACTAATTACACCTTGAATTTTTCATTGAAGTCTATGGGCAACGTATGTTTTATTAAGATGTTGTAAAAAGTAACTTATAATTCGTAAAACTCTCTTGGTTAATACATGCATAAACTTTCTTTTTATCAAAATATGAAATAAAATGAATCATTTACCGCAGATATTTTGACAAAATTAAAATTTTTCTTTTTCCATCAAGGGGAGATAACTCTTTAAAAACTTTTAAGGTGCAAAATAACCGGCTTCTTACATGTTGTCTGTCATGTAAATTTGTTTCATTTCACTTTCATAGTTATCTAGCAATAAATATTTAACTATTTTAAAATGATTCAAAATTGTTCAATATCCCTTCATTATACATGTCATAGGTCAGAATAGGTCATGTCCACAAAGGAAGTCAATTTTCAACGTGGATTTATGCAGAAAAGGCGCAACTGTGAGCTGGGATAATAGACTAGAGAGGCCACAATATGGAAGAAGGGTTCAAGTGAACACAGAACTAACAGGAAAAATTCCTTAGAGGTAAATGGAGCCTAGTTTTTGTTGAATAGATATAGACGCAAACTAGCTCAAAGAGGTTTCAATTTTGTTCATAGCATACTAAGTAGCCCAAGTGAGGTTTTACCATTGAGAACGCCAATTTTACCCGAAAACAAGCCTCTGATGAGGTATGGAGGTTAATTATGTTTCATTTAAGTCAATATTGGTTTGTGTCTGAGTACAGTCAATGATTCACAAAAAATTAATAAGCATGCAAGTTTTTATCAACCAGTTTCATGCCCCTTATCGAGCATGCAGTAAAATATTCATTTCCCGTATCAAAAACGCCTTTTGTTTGTTTCTCCGTGGACGCTGGCCTGTTGCATAATTAAGGTTTATAGGCCCTGGGGCCCTACCCTTGGTAACTGTACATTTATTAAAGTGACATCATGGTTTCGATAAAATCTCATGCATTAGATTTAATTTGACTTCAAAGTCATTTGAAAAACAATGATAATGCACCAATAGGATGTGTAAAATCAGTTCCATGTTGTTAAGTTGTTTCTCGGTAGGTGTGACATAATCTGTATATCTGTTAAACTCTGCAACCTACAAAAAAAAGGAACAACGGTATTAATTTTTTGACATTAAGACAATGCAAGAAATTTGAAATTAAGACTTGTAGAACGGACGTAAACTATAACAAAATAGTATCATACAACAAATAAAACATGACATTTATAGAGGTTTCTTTAAAAGATATCTTCCCTTAATCAATGCTAATATTTTGATCCAAACCTGCCAAACCGTTGGTTGAGTTGTTCATTAACAATATTAGAAACATCAAGTGACGTCATCGGTGTACTGGCGTCGTCTTCTTCCTGTTTCTTTTTCATAAACATATAAACGCATTCCCTCTCTAAGTCTGTTAGCATTTCATTTTCGATTAAGACTTTCCCTGTTAAAACTGGAGAGAAAAAATAAACGAGTTTTTGAAAGAATACAGTACTTTGACAAATGTCGTAAAATGGTACACAATCAGACAATTATAACATCCGTAGGTCACAACCCTACGCAAAAAAACAAAAACAAAAAACAAAAACAAAAATTGACAGGCTTAAAGTATTTACGGGTTCTCTGTTGTAACTACTTTAGGTTATAGCATGCCGACAGTTTCAAGGAAACGATTAGGCTTATGGCATTTTACTTTGTCAAATCATCATTCAATTCAGTTTTTACCACGTTCAATCAATTCACGTCATTCCATGTATCTATTATGAACTCTACGCATAGAAACTATACCTTTTAAATTCATGAATACAAAAAATACCGATACAGTAAAACACGGTTATAACAAAGTGCCAGGGACGGGCGATTTTGCTTCGTTATAAGCGTAATTCGTTATACATGTAGCAGTCAAATTTACAACATGTTGTATAGTCATGGGGAATGCAGATCACTTCGCTGTAAGCATCAATTCATTATAAGCGTGTTTGTTATAACCCTGTTTTACTGTACTATAGTCTGTCCCAAGATATTTATGTAGCACATTTGGACGATTTTCAATGAACAAAAATACACATACCTTTGAAAGAAGTGCAATTGAAATAGTTGAAAGAATATTTTTCCAAGATAATTTCATTGAAACATTATCACTCGGAAAAATTCACAGGAACGAGAACAGATTCCTTACGTAGATTTATAGTGGGGAATGTTTACATTTTTTTTCCATTCGGAATACACTCGGAATACATCGGGCAATTTTTCAACGTTTTCATCCGGGCTTGCTGCAATACAAAATCTCCGTAGACATCACATTTTTTAGCATTGTATTGAAACCCGATAAGCTAACAGGGGCGTTTTGACTGAGAAATCTTGGAAATTTTTCATACTGTTTGAACCCTGATGTATTTATAAATACCAAGCAATTAAGCCAAATGTGAATCCAGGATATCTTGGGACAGAGTATAGTTAACACACACAATCATACCTGGTTTGGTATGGTCCACGGCCGTGCATTTCTTGAATTTCCGGTACATCCACCTGACCATGTAGTGTATGTAGATGATGGCCCCTAGCGGCATAGGAATTACGGGCACTCTCTGGAACTCCTTCACCAGGCCGTATCGTTCATAGTTCCACTTCTGGTTCCGTTGAGTCTGGATCCGTTGATACGTGTCACTGAAGAACATTATTTAGACATTCGTTTGCAAAGTGTTTATGCTATTAAAGAGGCATTCATAAAAATTGTTTTTTATGAACAAACTATGGAATCAAGATTGAATTACAATTAATATGGGTTATAGCATGGGGGTCACCAATCGCTTTCCATTCAAAACATTTTATTTCCTCACTTGAAATTACACAAACAATTTTAATTTCTTCAAATGAATACAGCTTTTTTTCAATAAAAAATTATCCACTATTTTTTCTCCAACAAAAACAACTTACTGATCAATAGTTTTAATTTATATAATTCTAATTTGGAAAGCAAAAGCACAAATGCATGGTGAAAGCACCTGAACATCGCAATGAGGATATTTAGCAGCATGACGTTGGCAAACAGAAGGTAGATGCCCATCATGGTGAATCCCACCAGCCTGCGGTGTTTGACCGCACACCTGGGTAGGGTCCCCGCCTCGTACACCGCGGGGTCAAAGGAACAGGCCGGCTCCTCGGCTGTTAAGGCAATCAGAAAAGTAGTTCAACCATTGACCCGTAAAAGAAAATCAAAGGACCAAATGCCGTTGGTTCTCTCATTATTGACTCAATGAAATCAGAAATTCAAACATTCCTTAAGTTTGCTTCCCGAAGCATTTTCCCCCATTGAATTATTATTTGAATTTTAATCTATGAATTTCAAATTATCAGGGATACATATTTACGCATAAAGTCATCCATATTTGAAGATATAGTTGATAACAGCAGTAAGAAAATTCAACCAACATGGATAAAGACAGACAAAAAGACAATACCTTCTGCTAGGATCAGCTCACCGAAAGGTTCTTGTAGCCTAGTCTGTCAATTCTAGTAGCCTAGTCTGATAATTCTAGTAGCCTTGTCTGACAATTCAACCAACTCATACCGTACCTGTGTAGAGTCAGACAAAAACAATATACCTTCCAGGTCTTCCAGGAGCAGTTCCAGTAGCCCAGTCTGAGGACACTAAACACGAGGTCAAGGTCGAGTTTGGAGTCTGGGTAGATGACAGAGTAGGCGGCTATTGCATACGAGACCACGAACACCATCAGAATGATCACAAAGTACATCAGGTCCTTGGCCTGAAACAAATATCGGGTGTCATCACTGTCGTAAAGACAAGCCTTTTTTTCCATAAGTAGGTGTTTAATTTTTGGCGTTGTTGGTAAAAAGCTCATTTAATAAGATTTAAATTTTCCTATATATCATTTCTGGTTACAAAAACAGTTTTCCTTCTCATAAAATCATATTTCTTTTGCTAAAACGACTTTAACAGCAGCTGCGTAAATCTAACAATACACATTCGCATCATTTACACATTCATACAATTAATCTAAATTAAATAACATTTATTTATTGGGGAAAATAAATAGATTTGTTGTATTATTTCGTGAATTTGAGAGACAATTTTTTATTTAAAATACCAATCACTTAGCAGGAGTTTATAACTGACAATGAAAAATGCAGGATTATATTTTAATTGCTACCATCGCAGAAATCATCCACAGCTTAGGTCCCAACTCTTCAATGGCAGAGAAAGTTTTCAATATTCTCATGAAAAACGCAACGAGACTAATTGCATGAAAAACTCTGGCAAATTCCTCCGCGGTGTAAGAAGGCACAAAACTTAGAACCACGGCGATGACGAAGAAGCAGAGAATTGTGACGTCAAAATAGTTCCACTTGTCCCGGAAGTAGACTTGTAGAACAGACGGACGCTCTCTAGCGTACTTCTGGCCAAAGTAGGTCTTGTTTTCATCGATGCCATTTAGAAGCTGCAACGAAGAAATTGGTTTCCTATCAAAAAGCTTGTGTATACATAATGGTTGAGTGCATAGCTGTAAATGTCTTGCAACGGGAAAAGTCCAATTGTAAGATTCCGGTATTATTGTTAAAATTAAATATAAAATAAATGGACAAATTGATTTTGAATTTAATCATAGTCACCTCACCTCTCTGATTTGGTCCAGCATTAGAGTGAACACCCAGCTGTACACTAGGAGGACTTGCCAGTCAGTGTGTTCCGAAAACCCCACCAGTAGGGTATAGCTGAACAGGCTCAGAAACAGCAGATAGGACGCCTGACAAAACAAGATCCAGTCAGGAAATACAACAAAAAGTATACGCCGAGCCAATGTTATGAACGACTCTAACAGATCTCGAGTTTTGGCACTATATACACAGTACTTTAAACAGTTATATTTTTCTGCAATTATGTACATAATAAAGTATTATAGTATTTAAACAATTACCATTGTATGCGAAAATCGCATGATTGGAGCTGTGTAAAATTCTTTTATACGATCTCTCATTCTCTGCCAGTTATTTCTACAGCATCCCGTCTGGTTCTAAATGGTAATTTTTTTGACTGATTTAGTAACTAATTTTCTCTTATACACCGGTCATTTAGAATAATTGTGAGCAACACAAAGTTATTTTGACATTAACCGCATTTTTCTTTCTTCGTTAACATTTTCAAATTTAAAATTCGATGTCAAGTTCCATTGTTGTATTGACAAACCTTATCTTGATTACATGAAGTGTCACGTGGTTCCTCCATAAATTTCAGCACAAATGGGAATAAACCAAGGAAAAAAACGGAAATGGTCATCTGAAACAACGTCGTTACAATGATTTCTTCGAAAGAAAAAAAAGTACAGAGAAATACATAGAATCTTATCTTAGTAGTGTTGAATGGCCTTTTGAGACTTTCTTACTTTCCTCTATATAAATATTAAGCAAAATATCATATTTCATATCTAAAGTACTTTTCATTACTAAATGATAGTTCATGGCTAAATAAATCGTATCTTATATTTTAAGATAGATCTAATTGGTAATAAGTTCACTACCCAGCCTTCTTTAAAAAATTTCAGCGTTCATACCCGAAACGAATTATTTTCAGGAGATATACGTCCAAACCAGATCTTATTGATAGGGATCTTGCACGCTTCGTGGGACATGAACGGTCTGTGTTTCAACCGGAAGGCGATTTCCAGACAGGAGAGGTTGCGCCAGCGGGGGCGATTCCTGGTGAGGAGTCGCTCCGTATCCTCGGGGTTACTCTCAAAGAACTCCTGGAGCACGTCACACGATAGCTTGATGAACTCCCTGTATGTTGACAGAACATATCAATGGAGTGTTCATTTTTGTTATGACAGAGATGGATTTGGCAAGTATGAATTTGGTCTTGCTATTTCTAACAAACCCTGAATGTCAAAATTTTATTGTATTCTAGATATATTTTCTGTGTAGATCTGTATTTCGTGATATTCTAGGGTAAAGTCTCACGTGCAAAACAAACTAATTGAGAAAAATTGATTTTGTAGCTTTTTGTAACATCGGCAAAAATACATACCACATTTACAGGAATATTTTGAGAAAAATTGTGGATTTTATGTGACAAAGCAGCCAGTAAGACCCAGTCAGATGATATACCTTAATGACACGTGACTAAATGGTTTGTAGTATAAAATGAGACATACTTCTCCTGTTTTAGAAGTTTATCAGCCAGGATTTTGTTGGTCACCTGACAACCTTTTCTCAACTTCCGTATTATCCCCGAGGCAATCAGCGCCGAGGGGAGGGGTTCCTAAATACAGCCAGAAATCTAAAGAAAATGTCCATCCACACGATAAAATCATAAAATTGTTTGGCAGAAAATAATCGACTTACTTCGCAATACTGCCAAAAGAATACCGACAGCTCGTGAAGATCCATCATAAGAATAGACCACACCATCAGGTAGAAATAGGGATCATCAGCATATTTATCTGTTGTAGAAAGTCGTAAGTTTATTTTTCATATTTAAAAACCAATGACTAAATTGAACAGTCTGAGAGTTTTACCTTTCATCTCCACAGGGATGTTATTTTCTGCGAAGACGTCCATTGTTATGTTACGGACCACGAATCGGCGGATGTTGTCGATGCTGGGAACCACATCCCAGCCCAACTATACAAATGTTTCAGATCGTTAATTTTGGCATTTGAACAAATCTTTTGAAACGAAGACTGCAATTTTTCACACAGGGTTTTAACGTTTCTTACCTGTCTTCTTAGTTCGTCTGGTAGCTATTAAGTAAACAATGGTAAGAGATATACATGTACTAGTACATCTTACTGAACAAATCACCATTTTAAACATCTGTTATTTAAATTTTGCAAAAAGATCTTTATCCGCTCCAATGTGATGTTATAGAGAAATTTATATCCAAATTTTAAATATTTTGTAAGATGAAATATTAAGTAGACAGCTGATACAAATCTTACATATTTTGATGCGTAAAGTTTGTCCCTATTATTCAGCTGAAACTTCTGTATATCAATGCACTCCGAAATGAGGAGTCGCACGAAGTCAATCTTCCCCTCTCTCATCGCTTTCATCATTAGTTCCGTCATAAACGAGTCCTAAACAGCAATTAAAGCAGGCAATATAAGTTCTGTGGTCTGTCCATTCTAGGCATATCCTGTATGTGCATCAGATAATATTGGTGATTGCGACAATTTTTTAAAAATAATCCGTCATTGCAATTTGGACAAAGAGTATGAAGAATTTTTTTTTATTTTGAAAAAATGGTTTACTATACTTCTAATTGTTGAGTTTTTCTGTTGTCGAAGAAAACATGTTCCATTGCCTTTTCGCTGTTATTAAATCCCAAAGCAAGACTCAGTTTCTGTTCGTCATCTAGAATAAACATGCCGATACAATGTCAAAGAAAACCACATTTTAAAATATGAATCTCGCATATTGTTTTGAAATCCGTTTGATAAACTATGCCAAAATGAAACTCTCGACCATTCTACCTGAGATGCTATTGAGGAGAACATCTAGAATGGTTTGGCCAAGTCCGCAGTGGTCATCATTAAGGTTGACAAAGCTTATAAAACGCCGCTCTGGGTGAGTGAGAATGTCGGAAATCCTCGATTCCTCACTTCTAAAATTAGTAAGATTGTTTTTAATCAAAGATGAGAAACAAAACAAGCTGAAAATTCAGATGAAGTTGATAATGAAAATCAAACGGTTATAGTGTCAACTAAATTTTAATATTGAAAAACAATGAATACAGTCTACCTTCCGGTCTTAAATGCGTATGCTAATGTATCGGCAAAGCCTCCAGTTCCCTACAAACATGGATACCACACAATTAGAAATCAGTTTTAGCTTTAAATAATGATCAATAACAATACATATCCGATTCGTGTTTTAGACTTGTTTACCCTCAGAACGACGACGGGTCTCTTGGCGTCCAGAGAACGTTTGACCATACTGAGCGATTGCAGCGGATCTCCACCCACAAGCAGGAGTAAGGAGGGTATGGGTTCAGGACAACCTTATTAACAAGTATAGGAATTACAAATGTCAATATACAATGTTTTATACTTTTTAAGTGGTAGGCATTTTATAACTGGTTTTTTTTAACGTTCTGGTATAAGAGGGGGGAAAAGATAAGATAATTTCATTTTTTATTTTAAGAGAGAGAGAGAGAGAGAGAGAGAGAGAGAGAGGGAAGGGGCGAAAGGGTTGCTTAATGACTTACATGAAGCTTGAACATTGTATTTTCCCTGCCGTATGTATTCCTCGAATTCTGATCTGAAATTTGCCGTCGAAATTACGCAGCAGTCGCCATTATCGCTTACCACTGCACATTTGTGAGGAAGAAGAAAATGAGAGCAGAAGGGGTTTAGGTGGTATTCTCCTTTCGCTTTCAGGGCCTCTCGTGTGTTGTAAGTAGCTGGCCATCTCCCAAACCCCTACAAGTGAATGTAAAAAGAAGAAAGCTAATTTCTATATTTCATTTAAATTATTAACAATACTCTTTTACAAAATTATCAACAGTGAACATACGTTTTTGGTGACGAGATGTTCATTCATTCTGAGATATTCCCAAGATGCAATTCCGATCACTATTGGCCTTTCATTGACATCTTCTTTCTCAACTACTCTGCCGATAACTTCTGAGATTTCTGAAGTAGCGCCATCTGTCGTGAACCAAACCCCTGCATCGAGAAAACATCTCAATATAAATATAGTCCGTGAAAATATTTTTGATATAAATATAGTTTTCAATTCAGTTCTAGTGCTTAACGACTCCATGCTTTTTACATCTTAAACCGTCTATCTGACAGCAACATTCCAACCTTTTTCTTTGACTATGTTCTGGAGAGCGTTGGTGATGGCGCGACACTTCTTGGGGTTTTTGATGATCTGAGACCCCTCGCCCGTCACTGAGATCAGCAGACGTGGTTGTTCTAGCTTCCACTGGTCGATGATGAGGGAGGACACAGTCTTCAAGTCTGACTTGGTACTAAGGCGCACGTACTGAAAATCGAGGTCACTGTGGTTTCATCAATCTTCTTTAAATTGCATTTTTCGTAGATTTCGTTGTTAAGTTGATCCACGAAATTTAAATATTCATTGATTTAATAATATAGAATTTTGAACCTTTATAGCTCTTAAAGGGACTTAAACACGATTTGAGATCAAAAATTTTATTTTTATTTTTTATGTATAAAATGGTTTATTGGTGCATTTTAAATGATTGACCAAAATATTAAATGTTAAAGTCAAGTTACAAGCGAGATACAGAAGTAAGAATTGATAGTTATGTAAACAAAGCTCGAGCCTTATAGATGTTTACAAAAAATGTAATGTAGAGAATTACCATTTCTTAGACAAAATGACATGTAAAAACAATTTCAACTAATTCAATATCTTCTTAAATACTATTATCAACAAAAGAAAGTTACATTTGATTGAAATTTACACTAATACATCGAATATGTTAAAATGACAATATTCGAGCTTTGTTTACAAAACAAAGAATTATGATCGCTGTATCTTGCTTATAACTTGATATTTGAGTTTTAAATTTTGACATAGCATTATGAACTTCTACATTTATCAGTATGAACATTGAAACTGGAAAAACAAAATTTGAAATTTTTAAGTCAAATCGTGTCCAAGTCCCTTTAATTATAAAGAATGATACTTATGTATTGTCACAGGTCACTAATGCAATGACTTTTAAAAGAATATAGTTCATGTATTAAGTCATATAGCGTACATAAGGTCAGACGCTTTACAAATCGGTGACCTAAGACACATTAAGTGGTGTGAAAATACTATGTCAGCTTTTCAAGGCTTTTTGGGAGTTGATTTTAATCAACTCTCACTCGGGCAAAGCGAAAGTGAAACAGTGTTTTGACCTAAGCACAAATCAATTATACCGCTGACAACATTTAGTTCTTGAAAATAATCGATAAATTCGATGCTATGTATTCTGAAGCATTGTTTTTCAAGAAAACTTATTTATTTAAAATACCATGAAAATAGTAAGATTTTAAATTGTACAAACAGTTTAGATATTTTTTAAAGTCGTATGCATTCCTACGCTAGAGTTCAATGTAGTCTCGTTCAACCAGACGCTTGGGTGGCTCCGTTAATATCCGACAAAACAGAGTCTCTCTTGCTTGTCGGAGATAAACGAGACAGCCGAGCGTTGGTTGAACAAGACAAGAGTTCAATCTTGCCTGGATCCATACAATTTCTTAGAAATATTTCGATTACTGACTACTTGCCATGCAAAATCAGATATCGTTGATTTTAAATAAATTATAATAGATAAAATCAACTCCCGTCAGTACTTCAGTTATTTGATTAATAGTGGTAAGTATTTTAGCCTACCATTGCTGCTCGCCGTTCCAGCCCACCCTCTGCGAACACCTCGACCTTCCCGAAGGCGTCTGTTACCGTGTGTTCGGGTCCCCCTCTACAACCGTGACATCGTTCTCTGTTAAAAAAAATCAAACTCCTCATTATTGTTGTAAAGGGTGAAAAACATAGGACTCGGTATGTGTGAATGTTGAAGAAATTAGAATACTGAAAGCATTACATTTGTTTGGAGATTTCAGAATGAAGTGGTACGGTGATATTTCGCTGGATCCAATTCTCAAGTTTCTGAAAGGAATATCGAAGGAGAATACTATAAGACTACATGTACTTTAATTACATTGCACAAATAACGGCATTAAATTTACGTATGCAACCTGAGTTTTATGATATAATTGATCTGTGTTCAAAGCATGTTTTGTGCCTTTGTTAAATTCTGTGACAATCTGATCTTAACCTACCAGATTATCCTCATTGAGTAGAACATTTTGGTTAAGAAGGTCTTCAAGTTCCTTTTGGTCCACAAATTGACTGTGGCCAATGATTTTAATCAACCATTTAGGATGTTCCATGTCAACGGGATCGGCATATAAATTTATTGGAATCAGTTTCTTCCACATCACATGCGCAATTTCAGCCTCTAAAATATAAAATAGGTCTTCTTAAAAAAGTGAAGCATTATTTCAATCTCTTATTTAGATGTTGCATATAGGTATTCTTTTCATAAATAAATAAAAATGATAAAATGGTACCTTTGCGACATTTCTTGTCCGCAATAAACGCCTTTGATACACACAGAACCACCGCTTGGCATTTCATAATTTTTTGATAAAGCTTCTTTGATTCCGGGAAATCAGTTGTGAGGCAAACCTTGCATTGCGATAAGCTGGTCCGGAAAATCTTTCGACACTCCTCGGCATTAATTGAATCGGATGGATGGAAACTGATGATGATCGAGTTGCATTCTTTAATAACAAAGGGATGTTGTTACGTCATGACACTAAAAATGGTGTACGAGTATGCACTATATATCATTACCAATTAGAACTTCATATACAAATCAGGTTATCCATTAGCAATACCGGTGGTATAAAGTTTAGAGAAATGAAGTACTGATTGTTTTCATAACCTTGTTGCTCCTCCAGAATATACGACACCAAAACACTCATGACATCATCGTCATAATCGTATTTAATTCTGTGCAGGGTTTGTAGCCATGTCGGGTCTGTTTTTCTGCTGTGTGACCGTACATCTATAACGTGGATTTTCTTTCCCCTTCGTCTTATTAGTTCACATTCTATAAATTTCAGGGCATACGGAAAATTTTTTGTATTTGAAATTTGAAGTTATTTTTTTTTCTATTTGGAATTGAAAGTTAAAATTCTTAGTAACTACCTGGATTCTATGAAGAAAAAAAGAATTTTTTATTTATCATTCAAAATTTACCAGCATTTTATCAAAACATTAAATCAATTTTAAGTTAAATGATTATTTTTTTTTTAAACTAATGGATCATTTTGGAATCGTAGCAGCGTACTTAGTCAATGATGTCATACCAAGTAAACAAATGTCGTCATTGAAATAACCATTGGATAACAATAGCAGGTACTCGTCTGATGAAGTAAGATGATTTGAGGTTAGGTTCCAGTCCTCTTTCGTCATATTGGCAAACGATCTCCTCTTTTTAGGAACGACGTAACTAAGAGTTGTGATTGATGACATCATTGCACTTATACGTTCCATCTCTGATGATGCATCGGAACAACTGCTTACGTAAACAGTTTTCGTTTTGGAACATTCTTAATTGGTAAAAAATTTAAATTGTTGAAAAATGAATTATTTAGCAAAGAATTCCTTAAGTTCTAAATGCTAAGCTTTTATGACAGTCCGGTTAACATGGTGCAAACGAACCTTTCTTCTTTCTTTTATAAATTTTGAAAATAGATGGAACATCTGGCTCTTCGAAAAAGAAAACTGTTTCTTTCGTTATTCCTCTTGAATTAAGATCCTTCTTCAACTCTTTAAAGTTGTCCTCCATCATAAAATAGGTCACTTCGTTCTCTCCTTCCATTAGAGTATTCACATCTGGCAATGTGTTACAAAATACATGTTTACATCATTTAAATCAAATGAAACACCAAAATGTTGCTATTGGTTAATATTTTCACTAAAGGAATGTAAATTCAGATGAAATTGGTGAGCCAACATGTATACATAAAGTAAATGTATATAGAATAACATATATATATAGAGTCGTTACAAAAAGATAAACGGACGAAACAGGTGCGCGGGTCCCGATCAGTGCGGAGCTTACCTCTGACAAACTGTTCGGAACTCTGGACGTACTCCACGGAGAGGCAGAAGATGACCAGGTCCTCGCTGAAGCCCCCGCCTCCCTCCGCCGCTGATCCCTCATCCTTGGAGGTGACGGTCACCGGTCCGAGTTCCTGAAGGCTATGTTTGAGTTTGGTCACCTTCTGTTCATCCTTGGAGTGATGACACAGCAGTACGGAGTCAATCAACCTCCGGGAGTCGCACACTGACAGAGAAAGGTTACATATAATCCAATTCATCTCTGGCCCCAGGATAGTGAAGTATTTTAGACAAAAGTCAAAATTTAAGTACTTCATTTAAGACTTATTACAGCTACATTGGCACTTTAAATGCTTGGGTTGCAACAAGTTTGGGTGAGCATCCTTAATTTCATTTTATATATTATCTGCATACAATAATTAAACATTTAAACTGTGTACTAATTCTGACTTCAGTCCAAGACAGCTTCGTGATCCTAAAGTCAGAAGACTCTGACATGGCATGTAATTCCCCTTCGTTGTACATGTTATGTACATGCAAAAAATTAATTCCATTATGTACAACTGATCATCCATGTACACAAATCCTTACTTACAAAATTAGCATAAAAGTACATTGTGACAGTAGAATTCTATTTCAGTTGATTTTACAGATATCAAATTTGGATTTTATTTCCATATATAACAGTGTTTGGCATTTTCATGTTATAAATTTTTAATTTACCGGGTGGCAGTAAATACATTATTTACAACATGACGAAATTTTGTATTTACAGCCACCCGGTAAATTCAAAATTTACAACATGACAGCATGATGCAGTACTTAATAAATGGAGTGGGTGAATTTTTATTGTACTTCCGAACTATTCCCTTTTAAAAACATGTAAAAGTTGTCATCTTGATGAATATAGATTAATTTTCCAAACAATTTTATACATATGTATTTTCATATAATTATCTAAATACTAGTAAGAGCTTAATTTAAATTGACAGCGGTAGAACAAGTATAGCTTAGCTGCGGATATCTTAAAGGTAGATTCAATCAATTATAGACAATGGATATCGGCTGATGCTTACGTAAGTGAGACAACCAGGTCCGGACCAGTTCCTGTCTCTTTGTATCGCCATCACAGAAGGCAGAAAACAGATTTTCGCACATTTTACGACATCTGATTGTCCGTGGTTTTGTTTGTGTTGACAAATTCACTGACGTTATTTTGCCCTGATCCGCTTAGCTTGTCGCAGAGGATTAATATTTTTATCAAAAGCATATAAAGTGATTAAAGGACACGGCGGTTTAACCATTCTATTAATTTTACTTGACAATTTCTATTGGTACAAGGTCAAAGAAAGTTCAGTAATGCAATGCAATGCAGTCTTTTAAAAACTGCAAATGATTTTCCATTGCTTGAGAAATATTGATTCGATTTCATTTTTTTTTTTAACTGAGTTGATCATTATCAAGACATTTAAGTTTGTTGATACAAGAAATGTTTTGATTCAGCAGGCTAAAAATTTATTGATACACGTTTCAGTTAGGTTATTAATAGTCTTATACATATGTGAATTGCGAAGCCAACTTTTTTCATTCATATATACGAAAAACGAATAGGGCCACATAAAAAAATTATCTCGTTATTACGAAAAAAGATCTTGTTATTACGAGAAAAAATCTCGTTATGACGCGTTAATTATCTTATTTTAACGAGTTAATTATCTCGTTATTACGAGAAAAGATCTCGTAATTACGAGAAAAGATCTCGTTATTACGAGATAGAATCTATATAAAATGGCGCGTTTCTGGAAAGACCTTCATGTCGATTGTACGAAAAACGAATAAGGCCACATAAAAAAATATTTTTATCTCGTAATTACGAGATATAAGATCTTGTTATTACAAGTTAATTATATGGAAATTCACGAGAAAAGATCTCGTAATTACGAGAAAAGATCTCATAATTACGAGAAAAAGATCTCGTTATTACGAGAAAAGATTTATATAAAATGGTGCGTTTCTGAAAGTCGACTGGTTCACCTTTTCAGTTTATTTTTTTCTTTCTAGAAACGTTAATTCAACTTTGATTAATTTTTAAATAACAACTGCTATTATTCATTAATTTTTACATAAAATGATCGGATTTGACATTTTATCTTATATAAACAAGTGGAAAGAACTTCATGTAATTCCTACTACCTTTCGTCTTAAATATTATAATCCCAATCCGAAGTAAGTAACAGGGAGTTCTAGTCGTAAAAACACAATTCTATTTGTTACAGATGACGCAAATGACTATATAGTTTCAATCATTGATATACCGGATTATGTTCTATACATCCACACACAATTAACTTATATTGAAAATAATTGTTTTTGTATATTAACATTAACCAGTTATTCATAGTATTCATAAATTGGTTATTTAATCTATTAATCAATCTGCTTTGCTCTTTTTTCTAAAATTTCTTTCACTAATGTAATGAATTTCTCGTGTACATCCATTTTACATCAAGAGGGAGTAGAAAAATAAAACGCACAGTTTATTTAGAACTTTCTCGTAAAAACAATATCCTTTCCCGTAATAACGATACATTTAACTCATAATGACGAGATATTTTCTCGTAAGAACAAAATTTTTACTCGTAATAACGAAATTTTTACTCGTAATTACGTGATATTTTCTATTAATAACAAGATAATTAACTCTTGATAACAAGATCTTTTCTCGTAATACCGAGATCTGTTCTCGGAATATCGATATGTTATTTTTTATTTATTTCATAAAAAGAAGTTTATAAAACCATTGTCACAGACATATTCCCCCAATGCTAGTCAATTTTTATTTTATTGTTGCATTCCTTGGCACAAGGGTGGGCCCTCTTATGGAACTACCTCGCACCATTTCGATTTTCCCACCATGGATAAGGAAAATTGTAAGAAAACGTGAAATTAAACTAGTCATAACTTATATATTTCGTAGTGGCATACGCGAGTTTTCGTAATCACGAGATAAAAATATTTTTTTAATCGTCTTTCATTCTAACACTAAATAGGATTTTTAAAAAAATTAGATTAACGTTTACTTAATCCAGTCAGTCGATTTGTTTTCTCCATCACGCAGCGGAAGTTAATTGGGATTAAACTAAAAACAAATGCACATTGTAGGTACGATTCCAATCAATATCCTCAAACTAAAAAAAATCAAGATGTATGCTGGTCAATGCATTACATATATATATGATTATTGTTTTTCTTTTACGCTATAGTTTTGATAATAAAAAATAACACACTGTAAATTGATAGATCTATGAAATTCCTTATATGACAGCCAAATGTCAGCTGCCAACCTTCAGACTGCTTATTGTCAAATGCCTACTCCAAGTTGCCCTGCCGAACTGCTTCCAATAGTTCATATGCCACATGCATTGCATATATTACATGTGTAAGGTTATCAGCTGTCCACAAATGTCTCACACAACTGAATACATAACATTTTTAGCACATACGCAAAAGCTTTTTGTCAGTAAGCAGTTTGTAGTAAGTGGCAAACAGTTGGCAGTTATATACAGAATTCTAATAATTCGTACTCTTTTTTTTTTGTTAGTTTAATTACTATTTCATAATTCGAAATGCCCGGAATAAGTGACCCGTCGTGGTGATATAATCCCTCTAGACTAAAAGTATATTTTATTTCCACAGGCACCTGACGTTATAATTTTTTCTCGTAATATAAAATACCCTGTCCCTCATTATTAAGTGTAACGTTACTGTAGGGTATTTATTTTTATTATGAGAAAAGTTTATAACGTCACACATGTATTTCTGTTGATACTAAACAACCATAAACATGTTACTTGCATATTTTGCATGCAAATTCAATGATTCAGAATATACTGCAGTACACATACACAATACACAAAAAATGAAAGGGATAAAATTTTGCAACCTTAAAGTACACTGTCTGTGCAGAGACATAAAGAACATAAATAAGTTTTTTATGTCTCTGGTCTGTGAAACAAGTATGAGGCATGAGTAAAATTGTTCCAAAATACAACTACAAGTCGTCTCCCTTTTAAATTGATCTTTTGTAATGGAGGTAAAAACTGTGCAATATCCGGTTAGGTGTCACAAACCACAAAGTTGACAAACGATTCAACGAGTTTAGAGTCTACCTCGGAAGGGAATAACAATGTTTATGTCTTTATATAAAAATGCAGAATTATTCTGTCGCTGAAAAGCATGTAAGTTAAACAAATTAAGTACTTTGTGTGTTCTTTTACCTAATGTTTCATAAATTACTACAAATACTTTAGTAGTATGTGTGTGAATATAATTATAATACAGTCGTTATACCGGTATAAACGAATCAGTATGCGGTTGTTTCATCGTACTTGCGAGTATAATTATAGGAATTCCAAATGTTTTTATTTTTTGTATAAATCACGTGTCTTTTCCTTCTAAACTGTAGTATCAATTTCAGAAAATATAAAGGATGAATTACGGAGAAAGTAAATTCAACACCCCATACATTTTCCTAGTTTCGAACTCGTTTTCCAGTATCAAATCAAGCCCCAACTATCACTTCTGATCGAATATTTTTGGGCGGATTAATTAATAAAATACACAAGAGGTACAGAGGAAAAAATTATTGTGGGAATATGCTATTTAAACAAATAATATGATCATTATTTTTATCGTACCGTTTTCTCGTCAAATTGAAACTGGACTTGAACAGTTTTCATTTTGCGTTACTTTATGAAATTTAATATTCATGAAAACACTTTATAACAGTAATTGATGATATTAAGTAATTGCCATTTGTCTGTGTTTTGCCCGTATACAATATATCCAGTCAAAAAATACTTCTATCGCAATGAACCGAAACTAGGAAAAATATACGTGGTTCCATTTGATGTCGAGTTTCATTCAAAGCTCAATTTTTATTTGAAATGATGCATGATCTAATTAAATGGAATATGGGGGTCAATAACAAACTTATTTTCATAGTTAGGCTTAATTGTTTACCCACTTTCATTAATATTTTCTGTCTTGCACTTCCGGCAGCTCATATCTGGGTCACCTTTTTAATTTGTAAAAAATACAGTAAATAAAGGTGCAAATGTCAAACAACTCCACACACTGAAAAAATATTTATTTCTGCATTATAATTACCAAGCAAGGATTTTTTAAAACCTTCACTTTGTTTTCCAACAATAATTTTTCTAAAAATTATTTCATACTGGCAAGTATTCGTTACAGGTAAAATGACTGATTGTACCGGTAGCTAAAATTACCTAACAATATATGCAGGTAACTCTTGATGGCTCGAACTTCGATCGCTGAAATTTCTTGATCACTTGAAGTGATTTTCCGGTCCCAAATTTTCTCCCCATAATAACTAAGCAAATTTACTCCTCATTTCTCAAAACCTTGATCCTTCGAAGTCAAACTGCAGTCCCGTCGTTATTCATAATCCATTGTTTTTACTCTCGATACCTGGAAATGGCTGTGTATCTGAAAGCATTACCTAATTAAAACATGTACCTTTGCTCTTTCATTTAAATGGCTCCTGCCGTTCAAAGTGTGACTGGTGTAAGGGGATGTCTATGCAGGCGACTTTTGTCCTGCAAGGTGATAATTGATCGATGATTGACCATACTGTTACCTAACCTGCTGTCTTATGATAATTAACATAATTTTGAGACGTAGTGAAAATGAAAAAAAAATAATTTTGAGATAAAACGATAATTTTGAGCATTTTAGAGTAAAAACATAAGCTTAATGAATTATAAAACTTTAGAAATTATTAATTAATGTATCGGCATCATTATCATTATAACGATTATTGCCTGGAGTCACAATTTCTTAAAGCTGGTAGTCGACGTGTACAGTGGTTGATTTTCAGTTATTTAATTTACGACAAAATGTCTCGCAGTCCAGTGCGTTATAGTACTCATGGTACTGAGGAATCTGATCATAATAATTAAGACGAATTAAATATATAAATATCATGATTTTATTTAATGTTTATTTCTATTTAGTTTTTATATACATATAAATCTGTATATTTAACAGGGGAAAAAAATAATGTTGTTAAAGCACACGCGTAAGCTTAGCACTAAAGTAAATGGCTGAATCATATCATCCGGTAAGACTAATTTTAAACCTGTCATTCAACCCGGAAAATTCCAAACTCTTGTAAACTCTAACTCTTGATCCCTCAAAGTTTTTCCTCGGTTTTCCTTGGTTGTACTCGAGTTATTGAGTCACCTGCACTTTATTTACCCAGCTGAAGTGAGGTTTATTTTGCTACATTTACAACTAACGGCACATAGCTTAAAGTATTTTAGAAACTTTTTTCTACATTGAATCCTATAAAGTATTTTTGTGTTTCCTTTAGTAGGGAATATTTTCCATTTTCTCTATTAGAATGGTAAGCATGTTATGCATGCATGCATGTAGCTTTCAAATTCATGTATGACTATTATTAAAGATATTGTGGATGAGGAAATATGTACTCTTTGTCATTATGTTTAAACTACACTGCTTACTTACTCCTAACAATTGTTAATGGAATTTTTTAGATTAAATACTAAATATTGTAAACATGCAAGACACAAGTTCCATACCTGGGATCTTTTAACTTACTACAGGCCAAAATTTCTAGCTTACTACAGGCAGATGCTATTGTCTTCACCATTTGCTGTGTATGTTCAGTATAAATGTATAGGAATGAAAATTTGCTTATTTCTTTTAAAGAAAAAAAGAAGATAATTTGACACATGAATCAAGAAAATCAATGAATATTTACTACACATGGTTGTCATGCAAGTGCATTTCATTTGCTTTGTCATACATGTTTAATAAGTGCATGTTAAAATTCACGGATGATTTGGATGAGCACTGATCTATATCATCCCAGCAATATGCACCACTCCAAGAGTGAATTTGTTACATTTGTAGTTTTCTTTGCTAGTTATGTGTGTATGCTGCTTACTGAGCATTCTTATATGCATATGTATTGAAGAATTGACAAATGACTATAGCATAAAAGGAGCAGTTGATTTTTTGATTAAGTAAATTTGAATCAATTATCAGGTTATAAAAGGATGAAATGGTATTTTTTAGATTATGTATTGCTACATGCAGGCACACATTTGAAATAGAATATGTTTGAAATTTAAAAAAAATTTTTTTACACATAATTTTTCATTAATCAGAAAGCTCAATAATTTTTTTGCAACCAATATAGTACACCTTTAAAACTTGCCATACATATGTCTGCAGACTGGCCTTATAGAAGCTAGGACTGCAGGTGGTAATGAAATGAAAAAAATTACTCAATTTTTAACCCCTTTAAGTCAATGTTCCTGGTATTGATTTTTTCATAAAGATAAAAAAAATCTGAAGTGTGTTTATACAAGAGGCTGCATTCAGGAATGCACCAATCTGAAAGGGGGGTCCTGAGGGGGAAATTTAAAGCGATGCTTTGAAAAGAGAACAAACATTTTGTAACTTTATAAGGCTTAGATAGATTGAAGAAATTGTTTTGTTTTAACAATTAATTGCTCCATATTTTCTGCTCGAAAACAAGCTGTTTAATGCTAAAAATGCAAAATGGCGGGAACAGAATAACTTTTATGATGTCATAAATTGTGTGCACTTGAATCAAAATAAAAATAATAGAAAAACTTTAGTTTATCTGTAAAAAGAAAACAAAAAATTACATGAAAATAATGATGAGGTCATTTTAGGCTTAAATCATATATCGTCCTTTGCTTATGAAATAACACTAAATTTGCAATCAATATATGAACTTTTGGCATCAAAAGTATTGATGAAAAAATGTTTTAGATTATTTATGATGATCTTATCTATAATTCCTTTTATTGGACTGTTTTCTTTCAGGCAAATGGAAATGTAAGCTCAATAATGTGTTGCAGAGAGAGGTTAAAATATTCGGATCTCTTTTATCTTTACTATGTTACCAACAACAGCATGCTGATACAATTTCACACTTGATGATAATTCTTCATTTTCTGATTGACAGTTGAAGCAAGTAAAGGACGATTGTGGTGACATGATGTCAGCCGTGCCGCCTGCACTAGCGGTCACGCTTCCCTACACGGAGGTGGAGGCGCGACTCCGAACCAATGTTAACTCAGGGCTCAGTACAACCGAGGCCAATCAGCGTCGGGCATTCTATGGGGTGAATGATTTTCACATCGACCATGACGACCCCTTGTGGAAGAAGTATATATGCCAGGTAAATACTGGTATCTTGTGAAAATCTCAGTTAATCAGTTTCATCGACTCTTCTTTGAGAGAAATGCTTTGTTCTCATTAATCATATACCAAAAATGATGAGATATGTTTGATAAAACACATCTTGTGTACATGAAAAGATGATTTTTAAGGCATGAAATTCTTACTTTTTGAAGAAAAATTAAGAATTTCAAAGAATAAACAAAATAACAAAGGGTACTTGAACCAATAAGATATCCATAATTCTTACTTTTTGAGGAAAAATCTCAAAGAAATTCAAAGAGCAAACAATAAAACTAAAGGAACTTGGACAAAAAAAATTTGTTTATATATAACCATGGCAAATGAAAATGTAGTGTGTTTTTTTAGTTTAAAGATCCAATGATAATGCTGCTGTTGGCGTCGGCATTTGTCAGCATCCTAATGAAACAGTTTGATGATGCAGTCAGTATCACTGTGGTAAGGAGGCTTAAATTCAAACCAAAAAATGGCAGAATATCATCATCCTATTACCTACTGTAAATTCCTTATATTACGCGAGAACTTAATTCTGTGATCCTGCTGTTTTGTATCAAATCGCGAGAATATAAAATCGCTAACGCAGAACTTTTATCCTTATTTCTCATAGCTCTCAACTCTCAAAAAATAATGGCAAGATTTTAAAATTTGCGAAGGGTGCTCCTCGCGATTTTACGCGAATAATGATTCCTCCTCGCGTTTAATTAGGAATCTACAGTAACTAAAATGCCTTAATTGCAAAATTTTTGAATGTAAAAAGAAAAAAGATATTGTGAAGTGAAATACTTTATATACTAATGTTGAAAATTTTGCTAACTATCAAATGGTCTCATGATTTCACAAAATCTTCATGTATAGAATTCTTTATTGCAGGCCATCATAATTGTGGTAACAGTAGCATTTGTGCAGGTAACTCAGTTGTTTGGGGAACTAAATTTCTAAACTTCTCAATTTATTTGTCTTACCAGAACTTCTTGGATATATCTTTTACGGTAATTTGTTTTACCAGAACTTGGTATTTTGTAGGTTAATTAATAATGCATACTTGAGTCTTATTGTTCTTGTAACTCTTCAATGACTCTTGAATTGTTTGTTTAGGAATATAGATCAGAAAAATCTTTAGAAGCCTTATCCAAACTTGTTCCACCAATGTGCCATTGGTAAGTATGTGTGTACACATGTACTTTAAGTAAATTACCAGAGAAATTTTTCATTTACAATTAAATAGATAAATTATATATGTAGAGGTACTTTTAAAAAGATGTAACTTTGCTTTATCTATTACACGGCTTTGTTCACAGTTTAAGGGATGGGAAGTTGGAGACATTCCTTGCTCGTGACCTTGTTCCTGGGGACATAGTGTTTTTGTCCGTGGGGGACAAAGTCCCTGCAGACATCCGCCTGTTTGAGGCAAGTTTTGTCAACTTCTTGACTGATTTGTGAAAGACTTGATAGTAATAAACTAGCAAACGTTTCTTAAATGTTTTTCTGCCCATACAGGCTAAAGATTTAGCAGTGGATGAGTCCAGTTTTACTGGGGAGCCCATGCCAAAAGGTAAAAACATCAACCCTCTCCCAGAAAAGGAGCAGAGGACAGGAGTCTCAGGAATGACCTGTGTGGCCTTCATGGGGACACTGGTTAGGTGTGGGCGAGGCAAAGGCATCGTCATAGAAACCGGAACAAACTCCCAGTTCGGAGAATTATTTACAATGATGCAGGAGGAGGAGGTATAGTTGATAGCTGAATCTAAAATTAGAAAATACACTTTGTATATAGTTTATAAATAGTAAAACTTGGAGTTTATATTCTGTAAAATCAGAGCTGGAAAGTAAGTTTTCTGCAAGCCCCACCCAGTTTTGTTAAATGCTATATGAATTCAAGTGTATTCGTATTTAATTTATTGACAAACAGAATAACAATAACTCTAAAGATCATGTATTTGTTTTTAAGGGAAAATTGTGAATTTTGTTGAAATCATTGAAATAAGATGTTTTTAGAGAGATTGAATACAAGCACGGTCATTTTAACCCCCAGGCCCCCAAAACTCCCCTACAAAAGAGCATGGACACCCTGGGCAAGCAACTGTCCTTCTACTCCTTCTGTATCATCGGGCTCATCATGTTACTGGGCTGGCTCCAGGGCAGAGGGCTCTTGGACATGTTTACTATAGGGGTCAGGTAAGGCTTAATCAATTAATCTTTATATTTATTTTTACCTTGGAATCATTATTTCACCTGGTGTCAAAACATCTTTTCATCATCTCTCTTTGTGATCTAAGTTGTGGTTTTTGTTTGAAGATTTTAAGGAGGTGTGTGGTTTTGTTTATAGTTTAATTTTAAGTCTGTGCTCTTGGTTTCAGTTTGGCTGTAGCGGCTATTCCTGAGGGGCTCCCTATAGTTGTGACAGTCACCCTGGCTCTGGGAGTGATGAGAATGGCCTCACAAAAAGCCATTGTAAAGAAGTTACCCATTGTAGAAACTCTTGGTAAAAATATATCATGTATTCACTTTAAACTGCCTTTATTTTTTATTAACTAAAGTTCTTCACATATTCTCTGATCTAAAAGAGTTTTGGGGAAATATTTGATTTAATATCTGAAATCTCACTGACTGTAAGAATCGTTTTTAATTTTGAACGTCCAGTTATTAGATAATACTGTGTCATGGTCAAAGTGAAATTTATTTTGAGTATGGAATACATAATCAGTATGAAATGAAACTATTCCCTTTTTAGCTCACCGAGACGAAGTCGGGGGGAGCTTATGCTATACCCTCGGCGTCGGCGTCTGCGTCGGCGTCGGCGTCCGGACCTGGTTAAAGTTTTTGTTGCAGGTCCTGTATCTAACTTATTACTTGTCCTATCTTCACCAAACTTGCATGAATGATGCATCTGGACCTACTAATGGACTTGAGAGACTTGGATGCTGAATCTGGGCCATGAATTTCAGATGCTGGAGGAGGTTAAGGTGTTTGGAGCAGGTTAAAGTTTTTGTTGCAGGTGCCCTTTGATAGCCATTTCTAAGTTACTACTGGTCCCAACTTCACCAAACTTGCATAGATGGTGCGTCTTATGATACTGATGCACCTGACAGGCTTGAATGCTGAATCTGAGCCATAGGTTTCGGATGCTGGATGAGGTTAAGGTTTTAAGAGCTGGTTAAAGTTTTTAGAGCAGGTGCCCTCTGATGATCATATTTTAGTTATTACTGGTCCTAACTTTACCAAACTTACATGGATGGTGTGTCTTATGATACTGATGCACCTGACAGGCTTGAATGCTGAATCTGAGCCATAGGTTTCGGATGCTGGATGAGGTTTAGTTTTTTTGGAACAGGTCACATGTTTAATATATGTAGGTAATAGCACTATTTCAAACTTGCATATATGATCTAACTATAATATAAATGAATGGCAGAGGTAGCTTCAGATGCAGAGCCTGATCTCCATTATCAAGGATGCTAAAAAATATATCTTAGTTATTTCTGGTCCTAACTTCACCAAACTTGCAAGGATGGTGCGTCTTACGATACTGATGCACCTGACAGGCATGAATGCTGAATCTGAGCCATACGTTTCGGATGCTGGATGAGGTTAAGGTTTTAAGAGCTGGTTAAAGTTTTTAGAGCAGGTGCCCTCTGATGATTATATCTTACTTACTACTGGTCCTTACTTCACCAAACTTGCATGGATGGTGTGTCTTATGATACTTTTGCACCTGACAGGCTTGAATGCTGAATCTGAGCCGAAGGTTTCGGATGCTAGATGAAGTTAGGTTTTTCGAGCAGGTTAAAGTTTTTGTTGCAGGTGCCCTTTGATAGCCATTTCTAAGTTACTACTGGTCCCAACTTCACCAAACTTGCATAGATGGTGCGTCTTATGATACTGATGCACCTGACAGGCTTGAATGCTGAATCTGAGCCATAGGTTTCGGATGCTGGATGAGGTTAAGGTTTTAAGAGCTGGTTAAAGTTTTTAGAGCAGGTGCCCTCTGATGATCATATTTTAGTTATTACTGGTCCTAACTTTACCAAACTTACATGGATGGTGTGTCTTATGATACTGATGCACCTGACAGGCTTGAATGCTGAATCTGAGCCATAGGTTTCGGATGCTGGATGAGGTTTAGTTTTTTTGGAACAGGTCACATGTTTAATATATGTAGGTAATAGCACTATTTCAAACTTGCATATATGATCTAACTATAATATAAATGAATGGCAGAGGTAGCTTCAGATGCAGAGCCTGATCTCCATTATCAAGGATGCTAAAAAATATATCTTAGTTATTTCTGGTCCTAACTTCACCAAACTTGCAAGGATGGTGCGTCTTACGATACTGATGCACCTGACAGGCATGAATGCTGAATCTGAGCCATACGTTTCGGATGCTGGATGAGGTTAAGGTTTTAAGAGCTGGTTAAAGTTTTTAGAGCAGGTGCCCTCTGATGATTATATCTTAGTTATTACTGGTCCTTACATCACCAAACTTGCAGGGATGATGCATCTCATGATACTGATGCATCTGACAGGCTTGAATGCTGAATCTGAGCCATAGGTTTCGGATGCTGGATGAGGTTTAGTTTTTTGGAACAGGTTACATGTTTTATAGATAATAGCTTGCATAATTGATTTAACTATAATATAAATGAATTGCAGAGGTAGCTTCAGATACAGAGCCTGATCTCCATTATCAAGGATGCTAAAAATTCTCCTACCTCACTCAAACCTGCTTGATAGATGTGTTTGTTGTTAAATGATTTAACATGATTCCTATGATATAGTATTCTATGATATGATACACTATTGTTTTATATGATACAATGTAATATCATACATTATATTGTAAAAAGTTATATGATATGATATGATATTGTATCAATTTTTTTGTACATTATTATATGATATTGTATTATGATATTGTTATGTATAGTATTGTATATTATTATACAATATTGTAGAATATGATATTGTATAATATATTATTTTATCGAATGATATTGTTTCATATTATATTGCAATATATGATATTGTATCATATGATACGATATTGTATATTATAATTATAGCATATCGTATGATACAATATTGTATAATATGATATTGGTTTATATAATATATTGTTATATAATACATGAAATTGTATTATATGATATTATAAGATATCATATAATATGATATTGTATAATATGATATTGTATCATATGATATGATATTGTATAAAATGATATTGTATTATATAATATCGTACTGTATCAGATGATATTGTATCATATGATATGAAATAATGTTTTATAAAATTATATTGTATCATATGATACAATATTGTGTATCAAATATGATACAATATCATACAATACAAAATTATACTATATTATACAATATAATATCATATGTTACAATATTGTGATGTATTATGTGATATGATATAGTATCAAATAATGCTATATTGTATTTATATTAGATATTATGATATTGTATTATGTGATTAAATACAATAATGTATAACACGATACAATGTCATATTATATGTTACAAAATCATATTGCATCAATATTTATTACAGTATTATATTGTATTAAATGATATATATTGTAAGTATCATTGGATGCAATATCATATTTTATATTATTGTATTGATAAACATTGTATCTTATAATAATGTATGAAATGAACATAGGATTATCATACAATTTTTTTACATATGATATACGATATTGTGTCAAAACAGTATCCATGAATATCCAAGATCATTAACTATGATTTTCATATCATATGATAAAGGTGGTTTTAAAGGTGATGCCTCATAAAGTTGATGCCTCGTCTCGGTGAGCTTTGTAATCTGTGATTACCTATGTTTATTTAATGTTTAAGCTACAGTGATATATTTTCCGATAATTTAATGGGTTTTAATTTTCTAGGCTGTGCCACGGTTATATGTTCTGACAAAACGGGAACGTTGACAAAGAATGAGATGACAGTCACTCGAATCCACTCAGCAGATGGCCAGTATGCTGAGGTATAGAAAGACACATTTATTCAACATTTTGCTACAATAGAGCATTGACTCAGTAAATACATATTTTAGCAATCTGTCTCTAACATTTCCACATCAGATGGTGAATGTATTGATATTTTGTGCTGCTTTATTCTATATTATTTGATTGTCTTACATTGATATACATATGTATAATCCTGTACCTGTGTAAATAGTTTCATGCAACACCTGTTTCAGGTGTCAGGTGTGGGATACAATGCTAATGGATCTGTCGTGTGTCAGCACGAACAAGTGACAGAAAACTCCCACCCCTCCATAACAAAGGTCATAGAGGTCGGATGCATATGTAATGATGCTGACCTTTGTGAGGATGGATTACATGGACAGCCCACTGAGGGGGCGCTGATAGCTGTAGCACAGAAGGTCGGTCATACATGCATGTACCTAATACAATATCAGCAAATACAACACCTTGTAAATTGAACAATCAATGTATGTGAAAATGTTTGTAATCAATCCAAAGAAATATTTACCATTTGTAGATGAATTTACATCATGTCAGAGAGCTTTATACACGGGTTGAAGAAATGCCATTCAACTCGGAAACCAAATATATGGCTGTAAGGTGTAGACCATCTTATGGAGAGGTACATGTATATTATCAGTTCTATATCCATGTAACTGGAAAAAATGCTAGTAAAACTAGTCCCTGTGTCATGATAAACTGAAAATTTATGATAGTCAATATGCCAACTATTATGAAAGTATGTAGCAATACTGTAATGTTTGCTGGGAAAACTTAAATAAGGGTGCTTAAGCTATTTCATTCATTGAAGCAAAGGTCAAATACAAAATCCACCTGTTGTTCTCTTTTGTTTCTCATTTATTTCTTTTTTTTCCATATAACTAGTATGTTTCTGTCTTATGTACATATTTCTTCATGATAAAACATAATAACAGCATTGTAATTGCTATCCCATACAGAGTACAGAGACCGCATTCTTTGTGAAGGGGGCACTGGAGAAGATTCTGGCTAATTGCTCTCGCTACTACAGCCAAAGTGTAACTCTGCCATTGACAGAGAAAACCAAGCAGGAGTTTCTCCACGAGGCCTCCATGATGGGAAGTGCAGGACTACGAAGTGTGTATCTACATTGACATGTGTATCTGTTGTTTCTCAAAAACAGCTCTGATGAAATGCAGAGAACTCTCCTTTCATAGAGTCATGCTAGAAATAAATTCTAAAATATTTTAATTTATTTAACATGCATGTCTAAAGAAATTAGTTTTTGCAACATCTGAATAATAGTAAAAGTTTATGATTTAAAGTTATCATTTTTATAATAGTCATGTACCGGGTACATGAACCTCTTTTTTTGTCTACTCTGCATGTAGTGTTGATCATACATGTATTACACATACTTGTAT
Source organism: Magallana gigas (assembly GCF_963853765.1). Taxonomy (NCBI): domain Eukaryota; kingdom Metazoa; phylum Mollusca; class Bivalvia; order Ostreida; family Ostreidae; genus Magallana; species Magallana gigas. The sequence goes on from NC_088855.1 coordinate 48,215,021, forward strand.
AACTTTCATGTCTGTGTCTGTACAGTTCTGGCCATGGCCTACGGCCCGGAGATGAACAACCTGGTATATGTGGGTATGGTGGGGATCATTGACCCTCCCAGAGAGGGGGTGAGGGAAGCCATCATGACCCTTATGGAGGGGGGAGTTTCCATCAAAATGCTGACAGGGGACTCAGAGGAAACTGCTAAAGCCATAGGTGCATTGATTTGATTTTTTTTTTTTTGGTGACTGTTAATGGTGATTGCTACCAGTAGAATGAGCTCTAAGACATGCTGTGTATCTAGATTTCATGTGTAAATAAGTTATATGTTAACACCAGGTGTATCAGCATTGTGCAAAATTGTGTGCTAAAATGTTTCACACTTATTTTGTTATTTTCTATTGCATGTTGTGTATTTTGAGATGAAGATTTTTTTAATGAAGTATTGTTACCGTAATTTACTTCACTTTTGTAACATGAACATTTACTTAATGAAAAAAAATAGAGATTTTGTTTTCTTACTCTTAAATAAAACAAGAAAATTCAAATACTTTTACAGTCTATTTTGTGTTATTTGTAGGTACTAGACTTGGGCTGTACACTCATGAAGGGAGGTCTTTATCAGGGGAGCAGATTGAACAGGCAGACATTGAGCTTCTAAGGAAGATAATCAATGATGTCACAATATTCTACAGAACAACACCAAAAAACAAACTTAAAATTGTCAAAGTAATAACATTTAGCAAATTTACATTTATTTCAAGAATTTAACAATTTAAAACAAAAAAATAAGTGCAATGTAATCACAAATGAAGTTAGAAATTAAAATCACTACACTGCTTACTTTTACTTTTGGTTCACTCCCAAATGAATATGCTATAAAAATAATAAGAGAGAGAGAGAGAGATTTGAAGATGAACACTTCTTTTTATGAATTTTTCTTTTTCTAGGCTCTACAAAGTAATGGTCATGTGGTGGGTATGACAGGGGATGGAGTGAACGATGCAGTGGCACTCAAATGTTCTGACATTGGAATCTCCATGGGCATCACAGGGACTGATGTCAGCAAGGAGGCTGCAGACATGATTCTAGTGGATGACAACTTTAGTGTCACCCTGTAAGGGACAGTATTTCACCACTCATGGATTAATGGAACAATATTTACAGCTCCCAAGTATTCTTCCCTCTATTTCTTACGGAAACTTATAGTTAATTCATAGCTCTAGAGAAACAGCCAGACTGAAATCTACACACCCCATTTATCGATTGGTCGAAATCTACAGCGTCTGAAACTGAAAAGAAAATGACAGGACAGATATCGACACACCCTGTTTATCAATTGGTCCAAACCTATAGCGACCTAGGAAAAATCACGCACTGCATGAAATAATCATGATGCTGTCAGACTCAAAGTCTCACAGGAGACGATTTGGCTGTTTCTTTTAGATAAATTACTTACGTACATCAACAGTAATTTAGTGAATTTTACTTACTTTTCCTAATCAATTTATCGATTAGCTTAAAGAAAGATGTTAATATAAACAATAAAATGCTTTCTTTGATGATTCATTCGGGTTATGAAGGTAGTGATCATTGCAGAAAAAATTTACATAACCCGCTAACGCGGGTTATGTATTTTTTCTGCAATGTCACTACCTTCATATCCCGAATGAATCACCAAAGAAAGCATTTTATTGTTTAATTATTTGTCTCCATTCTTAACCTATTGTACTATATTGTGTAAAAACTGTGCTTAGATGGGTTTTTATTCTCTTTGCAGATCAGCCATAGAAGAGGGGAAAGGCATATTTTATAACATTAGAAATTTTGTCCGGTTTCAACTCAGCACGTAAGTGCATGCAAATTTTCAGAATAAAACATGTGGAAAATAGAAATTATCTTGTAGTGGTTGCAGTAGGCAATGACCAGATGATTGTCTTTTACAGAAGTATAGCTGCATTAACATTAATTACCTTATCTACTGTGATGAAATTACCAAACCCATTAAATGCCATGCAGATTTTATGGATCAACATCATCATGGATGGACCACCTGCTCAAAGGTATACCGGTAATATTAGTTAATAATCATGGAGTTTCAGCTTAAACTAATTACTCTCAGAGTTTACCTGGTTTTCATTGATGCATCAGAAAATTAGTTGTTTTATTTCAAATATATTTAGTACTTGTAATTTGGATAGTTTTATCAGAGGGAAAGTGCTATGGTGGTTTATTGTAAGGTCTGATTGACTTGTTTCTTGTAGTCTGGGTGTCGAGCCAGTGGACCATGATGTCATTAAAAAACCTCCCAGGAAGGTCAAGGACCCGATCATTACCCTTGACCTCATCACAAATGTCTTAATCTCAGCCTGTATAATTGTGTCAGGAACATTGTGGGTGTTCTGGAGAGAGGTAAACATTCAGATACTGTATACAGGATTATTTTTCTCCGTTGTTATTTTCGCCTTTCTTCACTTGCAAACAGTTTTGCCCGTCTTGAATTTGCCCAAACAAAGCTGTGTTTCATTTGCCCAAACAAAGCTGTGTTTCAAAAGAGATGATTTGAACCAATGAAATTTGCCCAGTTTTAAATTTGCCCGTAGAAAAGAAGGTGGAAAGGGGCAAAAATATTTCCTTGTATACAATAGTCATCTTGGCTTCATTTAGTTTGTCTAATATATCACTTGTAATAATAATGATGAATCACTTGTATTGTAGTGATTTATTTGATGTATTCATGGCTTCTCTCTACAGATGAGTGACAATAAAATCACACCCCGGGACACCACGATGACCTTCACCTGTTTTGTATTTTTTGACATGTTTAATGCTCTCAGCTGTCGCTCAGCAGTAAGTGACCACTATATTCTTCATTTTGTGTCCTTTTTAGCTCACCTGAGCTGAAAGCTCAAGTGAGCTATTCTGATCACATTTTGTCTGTCGTCCGTCTGTCCGTCTGTCTGTAAACTTTTCACATTTTCAACATCTTCTCAAGAACCACTGGGCCAATTTCAACCAAACTTGGCACAAAGCATCCTTAGCCTAAGGGGATTTAAAGTTGTGAAAATTAAGGACCACGCCCTTTTGCAAAGGGAGATAATTAGGAATTTATGAAAAATTTTGAGAAATTTTCAAAATCTTCTTCTCATGAACCATAAGACCAGGAAAGCTGAAACTTGTGTGGAAGCATCCTCAGGTAGTGTAGATTCTAATTTGTGAAAATCATGACCCCGGGGGTAGGATGGGGCCACAATGGGGGTCGAAGTTTTACATAGGAATATACAGAGTAAATCTTTAAAAATCTTCTTCTCATGAACCATAAGACCAGGAAAGCTGAAACTTGTGTGGAAGCATCCTCAGGTAGTGTTGATTCTAATTTGTGAAAATCATGACCCCCGGGGGTAGGGTGGGGCCACAATTGGGGGTCGAAATTTAACATAGGAATATATAGAGTAAATCTTTAAAAATCTTCTTCTCAGAAACTAATCAGCCAGGAAAGTTGAAACTTGTGTGGAAGCATCCTCAGGTAGTGTAGATTCAAAGTTGTGAAAATCATGATCCCCGTGGGTAGGGTGGGGCCACAATGGGGGATCGAAGTTTTACATAGGATAATATAGAGTAAATCTTTAAAAATCTTCCTCTCAGAAACTAATCAGCCAGGAAAGCTGACACTTGTGTGGAAGCATCATCAGGTAGTGTAGATTCATAGTTTTGAAAATCATGACCCCCGAGGGTAGGGTGGGGCCACAATGGGGGATCGAAGTTTTACATAGGATAATATAGAGTAAATCTTTAAAAATCTTCCTCTCAGAAACTAATCAGCCAGGAAAGCTGACACTTGTGTGGAAGCATCATCAGGTAGTGTAGATTCATAGTTTTGAAAATCATGACCCCCGAGGGTAGGGTGGGGCCACAATGGAAGGTCAAAGTTTTACATAGGAATATATAGAGTAAATCTTTAAAAATCTTCTTCTCAGAAACTAATCAGCCAGGAAAGCTGAAACTTGTGTGGAAGCGTCCTCAGGTAGTGTGAATTCAAAGTTGTGAAAATCATGATCCTCAGGGGTAGGGTGGGGCCACAATGGGGGGTCAAAGTTTAACAAAGGAATATATATGGTAAATCTTTAAAAATCTTCTTCTCAGAAACTAATCAGCCAGATGATTCTTTATAATTGTTAAGACTTTGGCCCCAGGACAATTCTTCGGCCTCACAAGAAGGTTCAGAGTTTATGTACGTTTATATCCCATATATAAACAATTGTTAAGGATCTTTTTGAGAACTGCAATACTCAACATATGATATGACTATAAAATCATCCTGTAAGAAAAGGGACTAATGATTATAAACATAAGAATATCCAGGGGAAAAATGGATTTTATTTATACAGGATCTACATGTATTATTGTACATTGTCCAGATAGTTTGTATTATGACTCCATTAAGCTGATTTTATCATACCTATTGTTCCTCAGGTGAGCGATGTGGCCCATGGGCCTCTTGTTTCCTGTTACAAAACGTAGTTCTTTTAGGTACATGCAAGTGCTGCATTTCGTTCATGTAAACATTTTTATTTAAATTCATTCAAAAGATTTCTTTTACAAGAGTATGGTTCCTATTACAGTATTACAGGTATTGTAAGGTTTAAAGGTCAAATTTACCACTGTTACACCCCTGTAAAGTACTGTATAACCATTATATATGGGGAGGGGACCATGATACGCCAATCATCAATGTATTTTATAGGGTTGACATGTCATGATGTCAATGATATTTTAAGTAATTTTACTTTGCTGACTTATATTTATATAGTGCGGGATATATACCAAGGCAACCTCAGTTGAAGTCCTAATTTTAATAATATTATTTACTTTTATTGTTTCAGGAAAAATCAATATTTCAAATAGGTTTTTTTACCAACCGGATGTTTTTATTGGCCGTCGGGGGTTCCCTGATCGGGCAGCTACTTGTGATATACTTCCCTCCATTACAAGCTGTATTCCAAACAGAATCCCTCTATTTATCAGGTGAGATAAGTGTTCATTGCTCTCTAATGATTATATATCAAATACATACCGGTATGCATGCTTAAAGACAACAAAGACATTGAAGGAAGATGGCAGTGAACTTTCATTGGTTAAAAATTTGAAAAATCTTAGTTGTTTTCAATCATGAAGACTTGATTCCATCTCTCACCCACTCCAGTCAGAATTTGAAAATACATTTGTACTTATATATATATTTGTACTACCGGTAGTACTTTATTAATACATTCAGGTGTTCATGTTTTCAAATTTTAGAATGCCATTCAATTTCTTAGATTTAATGAATTAGATTATTGCACAGATGAAATTGTTTAATTAATAAATGAACATTTAGGTTAAAGCTGAACACCGCTCGTAAATAGGCACTGTCCGCTATATTTCTCTTTCATCAATGCTGTCCATACAACCCCTGTATAAGGCACAGACCTTTAAACAGTTCAAAGTAGTTTGCTGTAGAGTTCTCACCTGTGTGGACGTACATCTTGCCTCGCTGTGTTACTTGGTCGCGATGAAATTATCAAATTTTACGCGCTTTTTTCAAGCCAGGAGAATACTTTCATCAAATGAATTGGTTAATGCATTATTTACAAACATATTATGCACATAGAATAATAAATAAATGCATAAAAACGAAAGACCACAAAAGAAATACATGTACTATACATTGGCCATGAGTTTCAGGTGTGCAATCGGGGTGTAAAGAAATCGAAGGGTTTATATACCAGTGTGATGATGCTTATATACGAGTGGTGTTCAGCCTCAAGTTTGACTAAGAAATGTTTACGGTACATTTGGTCCTCCAATGTAAAAGATGACTGAACATCTCCCTTAATTAACTTGCATATTGTCTAAGTTAATAGTGCTTATATTTTTGATAAAGGAATTTGGTTTACTTTGTTTATTGTACTAACACATGTGTAATAATTGATCTTTTTTTTTTTCTTTTTCAGATTTGATATTTTTGATATTTTTAACCTCATCAGTTTTTATAGTAGCAGAAATTAGAAAGTTTGTGAGAAGAATGAAAGAAATGAGGAAGAAAGGACCAGAAAAACAAAACTATTTTGTGTAGAGAAATGTCCCAAGGACAAAAAATAACACATATCAACATTATTATTGGATGTGTATAATGGGGAGAATCAAAATTTAGACCAGATTTATATTAGTATTAAAAACACCGTAGAAGCACATATATTCCTTGGCTTAAAATTTCGTTGTTTTTAAAACAAATAAAATTTCATTGGGATTTTATTTCGTCATATCGTAATCCCTTAAATGTATTGTATGTATCAACTCTGTATTTATGAACACTTGGGTTAAAAATTTGTCATTAACCAGAATTTAATTTTGTTGATTAATACTTTCAACAAAAATAACGAAATTAAATCATCAACGAATATTCTGCTTTTACAGTATTTCTTAATTTTAATAATACAATTAGTCCTTCTACTATAATGATGAGGATAAATCTCTTGATAAAAGAAATATTTTGAACATCAGGTACATATGACCTGATTGTATCCTTAGTCATGGGGGGCACTTGAGGAGAGGTTCGGTTTGTACATGTGGGAAGATTTAATATATTTCATCATATTTGTATTTACTGGGGTATTTACTCCTTCAATATGGGGTAGAATATGCTTTTTTGACACTGGTTTGTTGGAAGTACATGTACTTTTCAATAGAAATTATTGTCTATTTGTTAAAAATTGCCTGGTAGTGTTTCTTCATACAATTAGGGCCAAAAACTGGATTTTTATTCATTTACCAGTATATGTTCATTAACCATTGAAGGGTTTTCTAGTGGCATGCATAATTTAAACAATATATTAATTTTTATGAAATATTTAGAATGAGAAATGTGTATTAATTTCACAATGGTCTACAGTTGTCCCAATGAATGAAAATGTACAAAAGACAGCAAAGATTTGTAGAAAAGTCAATGTACAGTGTTTGTACAAGGGAGATGGGATGTTTATATTAATGATAAAGCTATTACTTGACTGTGTTACTCTATAGATACAAAATGTTTATTAAAATTCTACATCAAGAACTGTTGCATTGAAAAGAATGTGATGAGCTTTATTTTGTCTCAGTATTTCTCCAATAATAAATATTGTGAATACAAGGCATAAGTAGCGGTACTTTCTTAAATGTTGTGAAACTCAAGAAGACTGCAATGATATGTATACTTGTATGCTACAATGATGCTTCACATGTAGTTTTGTTGGATTCTGTAAACATGACAGTCACTAAATGTTGATACCCATTGACTTGACTGTATTTATCTCACTTAGATGTTTAGAGTATGTGCCCTTTCCTGATGCTTAAAGTGAATGAAAAGTGCAATAAGTGCTAGTTTTAGGATCTACAAAATGGTGTATGTTTTGTATGTCAATTTGGCAACTACCAGTAGAAGACATTCGGTGTTAAAAGTATTTTTACTATAGAACATGCATAAGGTGTCATTTTTTGGAAACTAAAAATTAACATACTGCTATTTTCAGAGTACATTACTTGTATTTATGTAAAATGTATATGCAAATCGGTCTTGATGCAATTAAGAACTTAAACCATCAAGAGTTTTCTATGCCTTTTTCCAAAATATAAAGCAGTGTTCCAAAGAGTTTTTGTGTGTTTAATAGGGTTGTGTGAGAATGACATTCCATCATAAATTCATCAGAGCAATTTATCAATTGATTGTTTTGTGAAGGAAATAAAACAAAAAATATATCAATGATGTTTTTACTATTTGTAAAGATTGGCATTAATTCTGAAAAATATTCATCAACAGCATGAAAATGATCAGTATAATGGTAAAGAATTTTATAAGTTGCTGGTTTAACGAAAATTGGGTTATTGAAATGGTGAAAATGGAAAGTGGCTGCCCAAAAGATACCTGTATTGTACAGATATAACTCCTCTTACAGTTTGAGACAGGAAGGTGATGCTTTGCGGATTAATTGTTCAAATATCAGCACATTGCTAGGATTCTGGTTTTTGATAGCTTATGAAAACAAATACCAGCTGTTGAACTTGTCCTTTTTTCGCATATTTTTGCAAATAGGGTACCCTTAATCGTATGGATAACTCCTCCTACAGTTTTCAAGTGAGGAAATTGATGTTTTGTGGAACAATTGTGCAAATATCAAAGATGTGCATTTTGCATGTACTTGGATTTTGATTTTTGATAATTTATGAAAAGAAGACCACCTGTTGAGCTTATGATTTATTTATTTTTTTTGCAAAATGTTGCATGTAGAGTACCCCATTTCTCTGGATAGGTAGGGTAGTATTTATTAATTCAGGGTTGAGAATTAAATGGATTATGGATACTCTTCGCACAAAACTATAGTTTGCTGTCACAATGAGAGCTCTTTTCTCCTCCTCTTTCTTGAATGCAAGATATGTTGATCGATGCTTTAATATAATGAAATAAGAATTCATTCATTTGAATGGAATAAGATTTGCTGCAATAGCTTTGAAATGTAGGTGAAAGATAATTCATGTTTTTAGTGCAAGTTTTTAAGGGTTGTAAAGTACCACCATATATTATTATTATAGTTATAAATTCTGTTGTCACTAGACAAATTAAATCTTTGATCTTCACCTATACCCATCCTTCTGTTTTCAGTCTAACATTAACTATATGAAATAAAGAAAAAAATTCAATCACCAGACCTACTTATATTATAATGAAATGAAAAATAAAAAAAAACAAAAGAAGAACACCGCCAAAAAAGCTTATTTGTTATAAAGGATGAAAAGTACCGGGTCTGATTATTCTGGTAGGAATTAGTGTGGAAACCTACTCTCTGGTAATTGAAAACCACAAAAGTCTCTGTGTTGGCGGGGGATCAACATCGCTGGAAGAGGTCACCGTCACGATTTTCGATTTGTTGGCTAGATCCGGCATAAGGAGCAACAGAGAATAAAGATGCCCAGAATAGATAATGACGTGAAGCTGGACTTCAAAGATGTTCTCGTTCGACCAAAGAGAAGCACTCTGAAAAGCAGATCTGAGGTCAGTAATTAGATAATATGCAGACTACATTATATTTCATCAACTTATGTTGCAAGTTTTGTCATGATATAGCTCCTTTGATTAGCCCACGAACCTAATTGTATACCATTCGGGATTTTGATAAGTTGTTATTTACCTCTTGAGTGATAGATTGTGGTTTGTTTATGCAAGTACTTGGGATTGTGCCATATCACTGTCAAAATATTTGGTATCATATTACAAAGTTACATACACATTCTAGACGGAAAGTGTGCCAGAAATACTTCCGTCATAATTAATCCCCTATAAACCAGTTCTAAATAGTTTGCTTGAATGATGTTGATATTTTTGTTGTTGATATTATAGATATTTCAAGCAAGAACAGGTATATCAAGCTTGATAGATAATAAACTTCTTTTTAAAATATGGCATTATAAAGCTGTGAGACAGGTGTATCGGTAGTGTCTTTTGCAACATTTATAAATGCATGACATTCCCAACATTCACATGTTTTGAATGAATCAAGGATATTTGATATTTCCAGTGTAAATTTCCATATAAGGATCCATGACACCCCATGACCTGTAGTCAATTAAGAAATAAACAGCAATTTAAAGAGTTCATCAGGATATGAACTTGGTTGGTCATGTGATCATATCCTGTGAAGCCCAAAGTGCTTCTCAGAAGATTGGATCATGTACTAACCAAGTTCATATCCCGGTGAACTTTTTAACATTGCTGTTTATTACTTATATTTACGGCAAATTGTTCAGAATTGCTAAAATCAGAGAATTTATATCTTCAATAAGACAGCGATAAGTGCATTTAATCATCATTGTCACATCATGAAAAAGTTCATACAGAATTGAACGTTTTCGCTAATCTGTAGGTTCATATATGGAATTAATATCAATTTTTTAACTCGTTGTGAAACTACTTATGTCGTCATATTTAGTTGTCTATTTTTGTATTATAGCTCAATGGGTGACCAACAGGTTCTTATTTCGAATATCATTGTGGTTTTTATGAATGGCGATAAATTATGGAAAATTGATTTTTCCCCATAATTGAAAATTTTCAAGTAGAACGCATGCTAGAATTCCATATATCTTTAAGGAATATAGAAGTTTTAGCATGTTTGCTAACTTTTCCCAAAGGTTTTGAGGACCAAAAAGCAAATTGGCTTCTGTGTTAATCTCTAATATTAAAAAGAGGGGACTTACAAATAACAATAAAGCTGCTGCAGGTCTGTAGCTCACTGATTTGAGAAAAATTTGGATTTGGAAAGCTACAGTGCCACCTGCTGAAAATGGAAAATCGAATAAATAAGAATTTATCCCCCCAAAAAGGATTGTTAAAACTGTGTAACTATGGATTGTTGTCTCACAGTAGTATTAGAAAAATGGTAATGAGTATAAACAATTAAGAGCTTTATTCGTGAAAGCACATTCATCCCAGGGAAACCCACTGATAAAGCTGGGATTAGATTAATCTTATAGCAGGGTGTTAATAGATGCTCAGTTGGATGGAGTGCATTCTATAATTGTATTACATAATGTACATGTAATTGAATCCATTTTTCCAAGAAAACACATCTGTCTTTGTCTACCCTCTTTCCTTGCCATGTTTTATTCATATAATGAATAATTACATTTACCTGGCTATTACATGTTTATGTATGTGTATGGATTATTTTGTAGGTTGAATCTCTCTTTTAGAAATTTCTCTCTGTTGATTGTAATCTTGTATGCCCTATCGGCCTAAAATTGGAAATAAAACTATGATTATTATAATCATTATTATAATGCTGCAGATGTTCCTAACCTTTTTTATTATCAATCTTTGCTTTGTGATGCATATAGAATCCACATACATTAAATGTATTATCGTTTTACTATCAGCGTGCCAGATTGCTTGTCGGGCCGTGCTAAAATTTTGTATGCGATTATTATATTACTCACCGATTGGTTGTTCTATTTCATTGATGTGAATGCTAATTTGCATATCAAACACAGAACCCAGAAATGCACTGAACAATGACATAACATGATTTTTGGTAGTGAATATCAACACGTGGACAGTCTAAAGCTTGCTGTTTGTTAAATTTATTTCTTTACATTTTAACTTCGTTAATATCCGATAGTTTCCGTAATATTTGGTTTACTTCAAGGCTGGTTATTTTATGCAAGAGTGCTTCCGCTCCCAGTATAAAAAGATTTACCAGGGAGTATTCGACTAAAGCGACGTTCATTTAACAAGTAAAAATGGTGGAGGACATTTATTTCATTTGAATACATTGTCCATCTTCCCCTTTCTAGCGTTTTGTTACCGATTTGAAAATGGATGAAACAGTATGTAACTGTTAGTACAATATGCAGAAGATCCCCGAGAGGAGGTCCGAGTAAAATGGTGTAGGCATACGACTATATATCACTTATTTCAAGGCATATATATTTAATACATTTAACAAACAACAAGCTCTGGACTGTCCATGTGTTGATATTTACTACCAAAAAATTATGTAATGTCATTGGTCAGTGTGTTCCTGGGTTCTGTGCTTGATATGCAAATAAGTATTAACTTCAATGAAATCGAACAGCCAATCGATGAGTAATATGATAAGCATCATACAAAATTTTATCACGGCCCGACAAGCAAACTGGCATGCTGTTAGTAAAACAATAATATTTGTAGTGGTTTGTTAACAAACCCACCTTACATGAATCTACAAAACATCTGTTAGGAAAGGCTTTTCTTTAGGGCATTTAGTTCTGTTTTCATAAACTGCAAATTCGAAATGCAATGCTTTATTATTTGCAATGAAAATTTAAAGGAAACTGCAAGTAGATAAAGTAATTGATACATGTACTACCATTACTATAAGGGACAGTGACCCCTGTGTTGACCTAGATTTATTGTCTGTTTGTGGTTCTCTGTAGAACCCCCGACAGAGTTTGGCTACCTATGCCACCACGCCCGGATCACAGGGGCATGTGGTAAGAGCTCAGCGGTGCTATGGATGTGCAGTTATTTGAACATTATCCCCCCACACCCCACCCTACCCCATATAGATGAGCATCTTGGCAGTGCTATAGATGTGCTGGGGTTGTCATCCCTCCTCCAACCCCCCCCCCCCCCCCATTTCCACCACCCCATACATGTATGTCGATGAACTTGTTTGCAGCCTGACACTAAAGTTTTGAATCCTTATTTCAACAGTAGTCAATACATCAAATTTGCTTTTTAAAGGGACCTTTAATATATAAGTATATAGTAGAATCCAATATTGTTAAGTAAAAAAAAAAGTCCCTTTGAAGTAAATGTAAGTGAACATTGAAATTCCCTGGGTCTTGATTACATTGCAAACCAAGATGATTTTCCAGATTGTTATATTACTACTTTACAAAGTATGTCCTTGAAGATTCTCATATATATCAATTAAGGAAGAAGGAAAAAATCCCTCCTCAAATTTCCTTGATTCACAGAAAATTTCATTAAATGTATTCTAATTTTGTTGCTGGTAATTTTGTGGGGGAAACTGCACTAGAAATATTCTCCAACAGTTTTAAAATAACTTTCTGCATGGTGACTTACTATATACAAGGTGATTTTCACCCCATGTAATTTTTGCCCTTCAACACTTTGCAAACAGTTTCACACTGTCTTGAATTTGCTGAGACACAGTTGTTTTTAATCAAAGAGATAATTTGAGACCCAGTCTTAAATTTTCCCACTGACACCAAGGGCAAAAGGGGCAAAAAGAAAATGGCGGCAAATATTTCCTTGTATACATTAGTATAACTTGATTTATATTAAACTAGAAGTTTTGCCAAAATTTCAGTATTTCTTTAACTGTTACAGCAATTGAAAAAGGGTGGCCAGTATTTTGTAGTTATAATATCTATTATATATATATACAGTAAAACACGGTTATAGCGAACACGCTTATAATGAATTGATGCTTACAGCGAAGTGAATTTCATTCCCCAAGTCTCTATTTCATGTTGTAAACTTGACAGTTATAACAAATTACATTTCTAACGAAGTTAAATTGCCCGTCCCTGGGACTTCGTTATAAGCGTGTTTTACTGTATTACATTTCTGTGATCCAGGTGAATCCAGTTAGTTTGATACATGATCCGGTTTGTTTTATCACAGTCAAGGATTAAATGTATACTGAGGAATTGTTAAAAGCCAAGTACAGTAAAACACTGTTACAGTGTACATGCTTATAACGAGTTATTGCTAACAGAGCAGTCAATTTCATTCCCCTTATCTTAAAAATGTATCGTTATACAAACTGACTGGATGTATCATATTTGAATTTTATAACAATTTAACAAATCAAAATGGCTCATCCCAGCTGCTTTGCTCTAACTGTATATCTAAATTGGTATGTGACTGTTACTGACTATTTATAAACACATTAACAAGTGTGTCGTGTTTGAGATATTTTTAAAAGTTATTATTTTTACAGTCTAGATAATTTACTGTTAACTATATGAGAACTGTACATAGGTATTTGTCAATTTTTTTAGCTCCTGATTATCATTCATTAACAGAATTACAGTAGCAACAAAGCTGATAAAGTGTTGTACTCACTTATCAGCTATATAAATACTTATAAGTCTCGTCAAGATAATGCAACGTTTCTACAGATTACATACAATGTAAGCACACTGTATAAGAAATACACTGCCACTGTAGCTAAAGCTATATGAAAATTCTCCCAAATGCAAACCTATCAAAATAAAATGAATGTTTTTTAGAAAATTGCAACAAATTTATTAAATTGGATGAGGAATTTGACCGTGTTGATAAACAGCTTTAGCTCAGTATAGTCTAAAGGTCAGTGCATAATGTGCATGGATTTTAGATAGCCTCAAAATATTTGTCTTACCTTCAGCTACAAGAATGAGTGTATGATGACTGACCTTCAGCTACATTTCCAACTGACCATCACCTTAATTTATGTCTAATCTTCAGCTACATTCATGACTGACCTTCAGCTACTATTCATGACTGACCTTCAGCTACTATTCATGACTGACCTCCAGCTACATTCATGACTGACCTTCAGCTACATTTCCAGCTGACCTTCACCTTAATTTATGTCTAATCTTTAGCTACTCTCATGACTGACATTCAGCTTGTTTATTTAAAGTCAGTTCTGTTTACATACCATAATCTTCCCTTTTTTGTGAAAAGCAATGCTAGCATGAAGTTCTAAACAGTGTCTACGGTTTCCCTTATCAAGGATGACAATGTTCAAGTGTATTCCCTCTGTACAATTGCAGCATTATCTTGAATAGTAGTGAAGATTATGCCAGACTCTTTAAAGGGGCATGATCACGATTTTGGTAAAAAAAAATTATTTTTCCGATTTTAATGTTCACAGTGCTTCAGTGAGGCAACCAAAATTTGAGTGTCATTTGTTGAGTTATAAGCGAGTTACAGCTAGAGCTTACAATTCTTTGCCATGTAAACAAAGCTTTTGATTACATTTGAATGTTTAAGTGAAATTTTCAATTCTAGACCTAAAATGAATGTTATAAACATTAGGAACTGTTTATTTATGCTTAAAATGAATAAGAAGATAGAAAAATGAGCTTGATAAAGGTTTTTTATTGTTATATTGAACCTATGTAAACAAAAACAGGGCATGAGGCTTGTTTACACGACACAGATTTGTGAGCTCTGTATCTTGCTTAAAACTTTAAGACTGACTCTCAAATTTCTTTTGATCATTAGAAATGCATTTCTAAAGCATTGTAAGTAATAAAAACAGAAAAATACAATTTGACCAAAATTGTAACCATGCCCCTTTAAGTGTTTTCTTCTGTATTTACAAATATGTAACCATTGTTAATTTGATCTTTCATGAACCAATCAGCCTTCACGATCATTTTTCCTCTCCTACAGGTTGACTTGTGTCGGTCTTTCACGTTCCGTAACTCCGGACAGACCTATGATGGAGTCCCGGTTATGGCCGCCAACATGGACACAGTGGGAACATTTGAAATGGCCAAGAGCTTTGCTAGGGTTAGTTCTCTTAGTGAAAAAAATTATAATGAATCAACTTCATATTACCTTTCCATTTAAACAGTTTGGGGAAGTACAGTGCCATTTATTAACTTCATAAATGTTTCCTTATTTATGCAGTTACCTGTATTTTATATTCAATTTGTTGTTTTTAAGAAGTGAATAAACCATAACTTATAGATGACATGACAAAAATCATTTCGAAATCAATTAAAATTTTCTCAACTTATATGTCCCGAGACAGTTTGAAAATTTGAAAATCTAATATTTATAAGAATTACATACACATATTTTGTTTACAGAGTAAGTGCTTTGTCTGTATACACAAACATTATTCTGTCGATGCTTGGAAGGAGTTTGCTGCAGCAAATGAGGGAATTTTGGAGGTTAGTCTAGATTATGTTTTAAATTACATAGCTATTGACAAAACCAGTATATTTAAAAAACTTCAAACAACTTTTATTGAAAAAAATAAAAAAATTTTAAAGTGAATCTATTGACATGATGCATTGTAAGTTTTCAGTTAACGATACTAAAATGTTTCCAGAGTTTGTCATGCTTATACAAATACAATATATTAGGGAACATAATCAGATGATTATGATCATCAAAAATTGCAGTTACAAATGTTGTGAAATGATTTGCATTGTTTGACAGCACGTCGCGGCCAGCACAGGGACGGGGGAGGGGGACCTGAAGAAGCTGTGTGCCATTATTGAGGCCGTCCCCAACATCAAGTACATCTGTGTGGACGTTGCCAACGGCTACTCGGAACATTTTGTACAATTTGTACGAGACGTCAGAAAGACATTTCCCAAACACACAATTATGGTAATGACTGTAGAAAAGGGAAAAAAATACTGGATAATTATTTTGTGCTCATTATTACCATGATAAATGTCCAAAATTATTGGAGCAAAATGTAAAGAAAACAATTATACTGTATTAATCATATATTATAGCTTTGCTGTAGATTTTAAATTTTAATCACTTTTAATGAAACAAATATTGAGATACATTAATTAAAGATCTGTATTTTTTAAAGTCTTTTTAAAGACCTGTATGTATATGTACATAATGTGCAGTACAACTGTACCAAAGCATAATGGCCTCAATCATTTTGTTGACAGGCTGGTAATGTGGTGACGGGAGAGATGGTAGAGGAGTTGATTCTCTCTGGGGCAGACATCATCAAGGTCGGGATTGGCCCAGGCAGTGTGTGTACCACCCGTAAGAAGACGGGGGTGGGGTACCCCCAGCTGAGTGCAGTGCTGGAGTGTGCTGACGCTGCCCATGGACTAGGAGGTCACATTATCTCTGTACGTACAGTGCACATGTTGGGAGTGAATGTATTATCTCTGTATGTACAGTACACATGTTGGGAGTGAATGTATAGGTGTAACACATGTTGGGAGTGAATGTATGGGTGTAACACATGTTGGGAGTGAATGTATAGGTGTAACACATGTTGGGAGTGAATGTATGGATGTAACACATGTTGGGAGTGAATGTATAGGTGTAACACATGTTGGGAGTGAATGTATTATCTCTGTACGTACAGTACACATGTTGGGAGTGAATGTATAGGTGTAACACATGTTGGGAGTGAATGTATTATCTCTGTATGTACAGTGCACATGTTGGGAGTGAATTTATTAATCTCTGTACATACAGTACACATGTTGGGAGTGAATTTATTATATCTGTACGTACAGTACACATGTTGAGAGTGAATGTACGGGTGTAACACATGTTGGGAGTGAATGTATTGATGTAACACATGTTGGGAGTGAATGTCTGGGTGTCACATTGATGACACTGGAAATTGTCAATTTTGGGCAGTATAGGCAAAATAAATATTCTGTGAAATTGTCAGCAATCTTAAATGGATATTGCCAAATCAAATTGTTCATACATGTAGGTACACAATTGAGACCATATAAAATTTTGATATAAAGGGTGCCCACGGAGTTCTTAAGTTTGATCCCCCACACATCTGGTTTTCTACAGTATCTGAATGTATAACTGATATATCTGTGTAGGATGGAGGCTGTACCTGCCCGGGTGATGTAGCCAAGGCTTTTGGGGCTGGAGCCGACTTTGTGATGTTGGGTGGCATGTTTGCTGGACACACAGAATCAGGGGGAGAGATGATCGAGGAGAACGGCAAGAAGTTCAAGCTGTTCTACGGGATGAGCTCAGCCACAGCCATGAAGAAACATGCAGGTGGTGTAGCAGAATACAGGTACAGTCTGAGGATCATTTTTCCAACTTTGGACCATCGATCTGCATGATAATGTGATTAAACTGTGGTTGTTTTGTTGGGTCTGAGACAGCTATCTTATCAATGGATGTCTCGGCTTTATTTATTGGTCATAGTTTGTGAATTTGCATATATATGTACTTGAATTCTCAAGCAGACATCCAGCTCATGTTCAGATTGAACAAAGTCATTATGAATTTTCTGCCAGTGATTTCTGTACACAAATTTGTAAATGATGTGAATTTCAATTTACAATGTTTTTCATCTGTTAGCAATATTGTATGGAATTAGTAATAAGAATAAGATGACAGTATCTATAGTTATTTGATTATTCATTTTGATTTATTTTTAGGGCCTCTGAAGGCAAGACAGTGCAGATAGAATACAAAGGTGATGTGGACACCACTCTCCAGGACATTCTGGGAGGTCTAAGATCTACATGTACTTACGTAGGGGCCGCCAAACTGAAGGAACTCAGTCGACGGACAACGTTTATACGTGTGACGCAACAACTAAATGAAGTGTTCAGCGCATTCACTAAAGAACATTAATACATGTAATCCTAAACTGTATTCTGAGGAAAAAATCAAGAATTACCATTCCAGTATAGAAAACAGTCAGCTATCAATAATTACATAAGAAATCTTTTTGTTTGAACACTGTGTGCACCACAACCTGGTACTAAGAATATTTGATGGAATGGGTTTTATTGGGTTATTTATCATTCTTATTTTACATAATCTAAGAAACTGTATGGAAATTTCCATCTGTTGAACCCCTCCAACATCTAGTCACTTTTTATAAATTATGTACTACTATCAAACATTTTAACAAAACTGGTATGTTTTTTATTTTTGAATGATGACAATATGGTGTTGTGATGT
This sequence comes from Magallana gigas, assembly GCF_963853765.1. Lineage (NCBI taxonomy): Eukaryota > Metazoa > Mollusca > Bivalvia > Ostreida > Ostreidae > Magallana > Magallana gigas. The sequence goes on from NC_088855.1 coordinate 48,233,236, forward strand.
TCCCTGTGATCATGTACCTTATTTCTGTTTATCTAGGTGTCAGGAATATTTGATGAAGTCTGTCTTTGTTGCTAGAGGAATTATTAATAATGTAGAAACCAAATTTCAGTGTAGAATCTGAAATACCTTCATGTAGCAATCTTTTTTTCTCTTTTAGCCAACAAAGCTAACATTTCTTTTTTGCCAAAACAACCAGATTAACGATTTATTGAAGAAATCCATGCTGAACTGCAGATCAATTTTGATATTTAATGGTATATATATTGAAGGGAAGTTGAAATACAAGAACATAGAGAAGGCACCTTTTGATCTGTATTTTGCGAGAGTTGCGTTATACCCAACCTTTTTCCCAAAAGATAACTTACATTTAAACGTGCTCTTTTATGGAAGGCACATTTTGCTCAACTTGATACATGTAGATCCATGTTTTATTATTTATGGGAGTGTATTGCATAATAAACTGCTATCCTGTAAATTAAAGATAGTGTGATTGGTTTGTATGGTGTTAATTAAATGAAGGCCTGTTTCAATTCTGTAAGAAAAAAGTTGTGAACATCTTTTGATATGTTTTTAATGACAAGAAAGCTGTTTTACACATTACTGCTGCTATGCATCAAATACCGTGATGCACATTATGGTTATTATTTAAATTAGTGTCAGAGAGCAGAAATGATAAGATACCCTTATGGACAAACTCCAGCCTAGCTGATCAAGAATGCATACATGTATAACGACAAGCTAACTACACTGATAATTTTAAAATATGCCTATTGCAACTGTCCGTTCATTGTCCCTGTGTCTTAGGTGATGGCAAAGTTGGCAGGAATTCATACCAATGGTCTTAGTTATTTTGATACGCTATTCAAACTGTAAATTCCTATTTGAACAAGAGGATTAAAACTAGGAGAAACATCTCTTGCAGATTTTGATATTTATCTTTTTTTTTGACGGTTGTTTTAAAAATACAACAAAAGTTTGATACTTGCAATTTCACTTTCTCAGGATTTACTAAAAAAAATATACAGAATTGCTGATTTAAGTATTCACTTAAAAGGAATCTACAGAAATTGTATTTTTAAAGTAGGCCAGGGGATCATCAATAGCTGCATGCATTCATCTTCAACCTGTATAAAACTAAAGGTACTGTAAGCAAGCTCACAAATGATACCCCACACAATTCAAGTAGCGGTATTTCATCATTTTCTTATAGCGACCTTGAGCTTGCAAAAATTTCCAAAGCTCCTGATTGGGACATATTAACAGGTCACAAGCAATCTGTGTAAAATTTTGGCTTCTAATCATTTTCCATTACAAGATATGGCCTTGACAGGAATTATGCATTTTTTTTTTACAACTGAACCTGGTCAAATTCATGACACACCCTCATGATCAGGTCTTTTAAAGCAACCTTTATGTGAAGTCCAATTTTTCTCCATAAGAAAGGTGTAGACCTGACATAATTATGAAAGTGGTTTTTTTTTCCAATGACCTTGTATTTGCTCAAATGAACTTGGGTCAAAATCATGACACATCGTCGGGTCATATTAAGCAGTCTTTGTGTGAAGTAAGAACTTTTAATGATTCTCAGTAAGAATCATTATAGACCAGACACAAAGTTTGCACTTTTCCTTCCATTAATCTTGAACTTGGGCCTAAATCATGACACCCCCCTAAGTCATAAGCAATCTTTTTGTAAAGTGAGAACTTGCAATGTTTCTCTATAAAAAATATGGACTGAATTCAAATTTTTGCACTTTTCCTTCTGGTGACCTTGAACTTGCTCAAATGACCTTTGATCAAAATCATGACACACCCTCAGATCATAAGCAATCTTTATGTGAAATAGGAATGTCAAACGTTTCTTGAACTGGACTTGAATGATGATTGCTCAGACAGACAGATGGATGGACAAGGTGATTCCTACATAAATACCCCCTTAACTTTGTTTGTGAGGGGTATAATTACCTCAATCATGAAGCCTCCATAATTAAATACCAGGTAAGCATATGTATTGTTTCAAATATTAACACTGTTAAAATAAATAAGCATTTGGAAGTTTACAGTATAATTAATACTTTATTGCTGTTTGACAGTACAACCTCTTGTTTCCTCTTGTACATTGAGTATTGTAAAAAAGCTCCCACTCAACAACAAACAGGAGTAAACATATGCACAAAATTATATTAATGATACAGTATATATATATGATATATATATATGATAAAATGATATATATTGGTTCAGGTGTATAGAAATATTATGTAGAAACAAAAATTGAAGCAAGTTTGAAAGTATATAATACTATATAGTAACTCCATGAATGTAACAAAAAATGTCGATACTTTTATTCACATACATAATGCACTATCATTAATGGAAAGGACTGTGGGAACCCGTGTATATTCTGTGAAATCATTTAAATTCGTGGGGGCCAAGTTTCGTGGATCGTTGGTTTTTTGCTTATTCGTGGGGATGTAATTTCTTGGATGTGTTGGTTTTCAGTTTTAATAACTATTACAAAACTTGTTTTCGTGGGGGAGGACTACCCACGAAAATTGAGCCGTCACAAATTTTAATGATTCCACAGTATCACACAGGTGAAGTGTATATATCACAGGTGTAAATATATCATGGGTGAACTGTATATATATCACACAAGTGTATATATATATATCACACATGTAAAGTCCCTTTCTTTAACCTTGATTGCTATTAACTCAGAACAACTGACTTCTAACATTGCATTCCCAAGTACATATATACAATTTCTGCCTGGAAGTAGAAAAAAATACTATAATTTACCATAAATATATTAGTATATTGCATTTATAATTCAATATATGACTTTGTAAAATATAACTACATGTTTATATATGGGCACATTTCAAAACAATACAAATTTTGATATTATCAATAATATTTACTACCTATAAATGTACTAAGGATAGAAAAATCTCTTAGAAAACATATAAATGTTACTACATCACAGTATATTTTATCTATTTTACATCACAATATAGGCATTTTGGCACAATTTTATTTGTGGTCTAGTGTACAAGTATGGAAAAGTTTTAAGGTAAGACAGTGTGTGTAGAGTCCATTAAATTACACCTGATTTTGTTTACGTATTATTACTAATGATAAAAAAAAAAAGAAAAAAAGGTTTAACTTTTCAGTGCCAAAGTAACTTCCCTTCGTTCCCTTGGAAAATTTGAAACAGTTTTTGAGTTAATTAAAACGAAAAGAATCGGAAATTTGCATCACTCACAAGATGTATCCTAGTACATATCCACCTGCTGACTTAATATGACACTAAATCGCATTACCGTGGTATATTCTAGATATGGATTTCGTTATACAACAAGAAATGCATATTTTTTTAAACACCATATGTTTAGATATTAATTGTAAAAACAGAAATAAAAAAAAAATGTACAGATGAAATAGTCATGACTGATGTAATTTGTGCAATCTGTTACTGGCATTTTGATTACAATTAAAAGAATATTTATACTCATTGATGAACCTAGAAACACTTGGAACAAGCTCATGTCACTATATACATGTAACATTTCATCAGAGTCAAAGATTTTTTTTACAATTAACAAAATCAATATTTCAGACTCTAAATGTTGTACCTGGTACAAAATGATGATCTCTCAAAGTACATGTACCAGGTACCTAGACTATCCGTTAGGATTTCGCTGTACTGTTATATACACATGAATGTACCTGTATTTCCTGTAAAAAGCATAACTAGAAAATCCTTCATAGATTTGCAGTACATAAAACGTACTAGCTTAAAGACATTTCTAGACAAAAATACTGATGCGAATTCTCCTGATGTGTAAAGAAACACTTGTTTGCCAGTCAATAGCACTCTAACAAAATCTAGGAAGCACAAAATGCAGTAAAGAAAAGCACTTGGAAGCAATGTTTCAACTGTAAATGGACAAATTTTGATATACGGCTTGATATGAGCTTAAATATACATGTCCTATATAAATGTGATAATTAGGGACATCCCTGAAATGATCAAAACTTTGCTCAATATATATTGAGTTATATCCATGTGCAGGGCAAACCCAAAAAGAAGTACATGTCAATATTCCTCATTATTCTCTCAAAACATTTTTTAACCATGATAGGTAGCCCCATCTTTGACAATCAAGATGCAAAAAGATTTTCAGATGTCAAATAACAACAAAACATATCAAAAATCTACATAGACTTATGAAATCATCAATAACATTGGCAACATAAATGACAATTACTTATCACACAGCTGGTTTATAATGATTTTTAAAAATATTTGTGGTTATCATTGAAATAACCGCACCATTAACAAAATTTGCATATGTAAAAAAATTTTTTAATTTCATATCAAAAACGTGACAAATGGGCGGAGCCTCTAACAAAGATATGACATCAGTATTCAACTGACCAATCACATCACTAGGACGACTGCCAATCAGTGAAGGAATGCCTCCCCATCCTCCATTTCCTTGCTTTTCTCTGGCTTGTCCTGTTTCTCCTTAGAACCTTTCCTCATGAAGGTCCAGGGGGCACTAAGTCGACTACGATTTGATTTATTGCTCTGTGTTGATATGCTCTCGCGAGGGCTCTGCATGCGTAATGGGGTGTTGGGGGTTCCCGGGGCTGATCGGGAGGTGTCGTGATCCTGAGAGAGGTTTGGGGTGACTAGTTTGAGCTCTAAGTGATTGCCGCACTGTCTGACAAGGGCCACTACCTCTTCATGTTTTGCCCATTTTGTGTCCTTTTCACCTACTGCTACCACTAAGTCTCCAACTTTGAGTTTTCCAATCTAAAATCAAAACAGAAAACTTTATCTATCATTACTTTCAAATACCAGTACTGTAAGTTAAAAAAAACCCAATAACTGTAAAACTTTAATACATGTATATGTATATAATAACTTTGATTTCGACAGATATTATTACACTTATGAATATTTATGAATTTCATGGATATCTGTACAAATTAACGGACAGCCTATCAGAGAGTTTTGTTTTCCCTTACCTCTGCAACACTTCCTGGCTCCATCTCTGCCACCCTCACAGGGGCATCTCCACGGACGCTAAACCCGAATCCTTGGTCCGGGTTACGATCCAGAGTTACTGTTCTTGGTGCAGACCACTCATTTTTAGCATTAAATATAGTGATGGGACCCTTAAATTTAAAAATTAAATTTTACATTTTACTCATACCTATACACATGAAAAAAGAACAAGATCTATGAAGGTAAATACATGAAATACAAAAGGCAATCCTTCAAAATAGTAGTTCAGAGGACATTGTTATACCAGTCGTTTGAAGATATCCACCACACTAATATTTCTGAACTCAGGGGAGATCGGAGACACATTCTGAGTAGTTTTGGGGTTTATTATAGGGAACATTAAGATCTCTGTGAAATCATCCTCCTCTTCTAAAGAGGAAAACTTTTCCAAGCACCTGTATCAAAAAAACGTTTTAGTTATTTCTATGAACAACTAGCATGCTTCAATTACTAGTAACACAGCTCTGCTTTATCATATTTGATAAACAAACAAACTTTGTCATTTCACATTTTATTTTTATTTCCTTTTTTACCTGTCATGAGCTTTTTTCAGAATTTCCTGAAATGTGTCAATTTTCCGAAGCTGTTTACACAAGTCGTGTAATCGCATTGCTTCTTCATGGCAGTTTAGGGCTCCTTTTAAATGGGCCTTTCCTACAAAACAGATGAAACATTATTATCAAGTGAAGTCCTATGGACCTTTCTCTGTACTGTAAACTGTTCTCAAGTACATTTACTTTAAACCAACTATTACCTGTACTAGTATTTGCGACAACTTTGTTTCGCAATTTACTGGAGATGGTTCGCACCAGCAAATTTTCCTGATCAAGATGTATATAATCTGGAGATTATAATACCATAGGTATTTGAGGACTAATTTGTGGTGAGAAATATTTGTGTCAGTGAGGGCAGATGCTCTTACGTACCTTGCAAAAATTTCTCCACACAAATAAAAGTTGGTTATCATATATATGAGAGCAGTACTGACCGAGCGTGATCCTGTCCTCCTGAGTTTGAGGGACACTGAGTCTGTTGTTCTCTGTGTCCACTTCTTTGGTGTTCTGTAAAGCATCCATGAACTCAGACAAAGACTGACTGTCATTCTCATCTAGGGAATAAAATCACCATGAGGTAGAGATAAACAGATTTCAACCATAATTACATGCATCTTCCCTTCTCTGGATAGCATTGTTATGGCAGTTACAGACTATAACAGCCAACTAGAGTTTTGTAAATTTTTTGTTTTTGTAACATTTCCAGAAGTTACCCATACAAAGTAATGATTTACTGTGGAATCATTAGATTTCGTAGTGGCTCAATTTTCGTGGAATTCGTAGGTACCTCTCATCCACGAAATAACATCCTCCACAAATTGATAAATTAGGGTAATGAAGTCATAATTCCTTTTGTAGATATATGAGAATACACGAAATTACGTCCCCAAGAACCTGTAAAATTTAAGCCATCCTCGAAAATTGGTCCCCACGAAATTTAATGATTCCACAGTACTCATTATTTAAATTTTATTTTTAACCAGGCTTTGTGGATTTTAAGAATTTTGAGCTGACATGATTTAAGAGTTCCTTCCAAGGGGACTCACACTCACCTGCAAACTCTATGATAGCAGTGGCCATATGAGTGTGAGCAAGGGCCATGTAATACTGTGCTTTAACTGTTGCCATGGAAACCCATGAGTAGGGGATGTAATCCTTGACCGGCTCTGCAGTCATAAGTAACTTTGTGTCGTCATACATCTGTGAAACCTGTGCACATAAAAGAAAACCAAACATTGAATAGGACTGCATGTACACAGCAACACTTAAAAATAGAAACAACCAAGTCTATCATTTTTTCAGACATAAAGTGAAGAAATAATAAAAGTTTACTTATGTTTATACACAATAAAATGCATGCTTATATGATCTAACCTCTTAGCTTTTTTGCTTAGTGAAAAGGAATGGGCTGCGTTTTACAAAGAACTCAATTAAGACAAAGTCATAAATATTTTCAGTCTTGTGGAATGATCTTTGGCGAACAAAATTTATATAAAACCATTAATTTACCATTATTTTGATTTCTATAATTATGTTTTACAGCATTTAAATATTGATTACTTATTGATTAGCCCTGGAACATTGGACACATTAAATGGTAATGAATGAAGATTACATTTCCATGATGCATTTGAATTCCCTCTATCAGAGCACATGCTTACCACAACTGCTTCCTGTGCTGCTCGAACATTACTCAGAAGTCCATTGTTACTGTTGCTGCCGAGGACTTTACACTCAAACACACATTCCTGAGCCTGACTCTGTTTACAATGAATGAAGAATCATTACATGTAACAGAATAATAGAAAATATATACCGGTATACATGATCTCTAAACATACTGTAATAGTGGTTATTTACGTGTGGAGGAAATTTACACTAGTTATGCGGTAATCATAAAAACTGCCTAAAATACCCCCACACGTTATGATAAAAAATCAAAACTCATCACTCATAAGCAAATTTAATACACACCCGTATTGTTTGACAATAAAAAATGCATACCTAACCACCAGTGAAATAACCACTTTTACAGCAGGTCAATATACAAGTAAGTTTGTATTTAAAACAGAGAGATGAGTGGAGTTATTGGGCTGATTTTGAATGCACTGTGTGGTATGTCACGGTTCTTTGGGGGTACTGACCATCATGAGCTGGATGAGCATGGTGAGAGTGTGGGGCTGCATGTCCATGCTGGGGGCGTTAGTGAAGTGATTGTGTAGGTAACGGAACGTCCCCGCCGCTTTCTGGAAATAACTGATGGCATCCTGTATCCCAGCATGACTTGTTCTGTCCTAAAACAATAATTATAAATGATTTTCAATTAAATAATCATATAAGACAGTGTTTCCTTGAGTATTAGTTGATGTAAAAAGATCACAAATAGCAAAATAAAGATATTCACTCAATTATTTAGTTACCGGTAATTCCTTTACTGTTATAAATGATTGTGTACTATTTTGTTCTCAATAAAATTCCTATTGTTTAAAGATTCTCAGAGGTATGTGACCTTGTGCCAACTGATTACCTGTTTACACCCTATCTGTGTGTATAAAGCACCAATATTGAACAAAACACTGCCTTTCTCAAACCCCATTGTCTTCTGAGTTTTTGGTACACCAGTAAGGGAGTCATACCTAAAAAATTAACAACAGGTATATAAACTTAACAAAGAATTGATTCTGTGTCACATTAATTGCTTTACAAAAGAAATCGAACATATCTATAACAGCTGATCTCAACACAATGATAAACTGTCCCTGCTGATGGCAAGACCTTCTTTTGAAAATTTGAACCAATCCTGAAGTTTGACATAAAATCATTATCTAACATAGAGTACACCAAATTTTACTGATTGCTATTGTTTGCAATACACAATGTAGAAGCTGCTTTCTATAACACAAAAGTATCACTGTTTGGTAACTTTAGTGATATAGATTGCCTGTTAGCTAGTGGCTAGCTAGCCTGAAAACCTCATTAGCTTGATAGAGTGCTAGATGTGTAAGCCAGAGGACCTGGGTTAAACCCCGCAGCAGAGACTGTCTCTGTAACAATAGTTTTATACACGCTCAGATACCAGTACTCAACATGTTGTTTTACATACCAATGGAAGTGAGCACCAAGAACTCGGTCTGGGGGGAAGAATCGTTTTTCTATGAAGTGTAGCTGGTTAAAATATTCAATCAAAAGGTCCACACCTGACTCATTTCTCTGAGGTGTCCGCATGTCCTATAAATCAACAAACACAAAAATTATGGGTACTGCAGAGTTTTACAATGTTTCATTGCCAATGATATCTGATACTGCATAATCATCATTGTATGTGGTCACTTAATGTTTGTAGACTTGGTGTAACCATTTACATTTGAATTTACACCTCCATGAACTTGCTGCATATATTACAATTTTAAGCAAAAAAGTGATTTATTTTGCAAAAATTGTTACTCAAAACATACTGTCCCAGGGAACTAGTAATTTACAAATAGATTTCAAATACCAGTCTAGAAGAAATTATCAATACCTTATTATCAGCATCACATTTACCTGTGTACCTGTGTATTGAGTATCAAATTTACCTGTCTGAGGTCACAGAGTTCCTGGATTTCTCTCTCATACTGAGTTCCATCCTCGCTATAGTGTTCCAAAATGAAGTCCTAGAAATAAAGAAAATATAATTAAAAGTCTATCCAAGCATGGTAAATGGTGTATGGCATATTTTAGGTATGAATTGAGTAATAATTTCCTCTTTTTTTACAACTTATAGGGAAACTATCAATAAAAAGTAATCCTCATTCATTGGCAAGAAGTAAAACAACTGACCATCATTTTGTTGAAGCTTTATATATGAAATTTCTTTTTCGTTTCTCTTTTTACTTGACATGTTTATTTGTATTCAAGGATTTTCATTTTTACTATAATTCAGCCATATCCAACTGTAAGAATCATTCTAATGCAGTGTGTTCATAGCATGTTTTAAAATTTTGTACATATCAAGTATGTAGGTATAAGTATGTGCATGTACTAGCCTTGATGGGGACGGCTAAATCACACTCCGTGGTCTCCTTCAGACCCAAGGGGATCATGGGAACATTGTGAAGCCCACTGCAATTACAACAATTTGATATTTAGAAAAAACAGTGAAACATTTCTACTTTCATTACACATTTTAAACTTGTTATCAGTGAACTAATAAAATTGAAGGTACATGTAGATAATTATGATGCCTATCTATTAAGATTTATATTTAATAAACATTCATTTTGAACCCTGAAATATCTCCCTTTTTTCAAAAGGAAGTCTAGAATAACATGTTTCATTAATGATGAATCAAGCTATTATTACTTATTATGAAATCTTATTTGAAATGCCACAAATATTTCCTTACTAAGCTTTTGATTACAACGTAAAATAATGACACCTCCCTCATTCACACACCCTTCAGGTGAATTCACATCGAGTGTAGTGTACTAACAACCATCACGCTCCACTGACCAAATTTACACCTATTTTATGGCTAGGGCCGTTAACAGGATATAGCATAATTGTCGCTATCATTGATTCATATTATTAGGACTAGACACCCAATTCCCTGTCCGAGCACTGAGCGATTTAAAAAATATGTCTCACACACATACAATTTAAATATCTGAGTGAATAACCTAAGACTAGCAGAATGAAAGTCCCAAACTGAAGTATTCATTGAAAATATGAATAGATTATTCAGTATCCTGAGGTCATAGTACTTCTCTGTGAAAAGTATGCCAGGTGATTCACTTTTAAATCTTGAGGCCGTTATTAACCACAGCTGAAAAACTTTACCAAATGTCTATTTAGTGAAACTACCTTAAAAGCTCTCAATTTCCTTTCTTGGCATAATTAATTTTCTCATTTCATCTCCATCCCTTAACCTCAAGAGATAAAAGAAAGATGAATTACGGTAAATTTCCATATTTGGGAATGGAATGCTTCGTGGTACTTTAAAGTGGTTGCAATTAAAATTCCATACAATGTTTTCTAATTTGCATGTTAACTTGGGTTTGCACACATTTTTAAAGGGAAAACAAAATTATTGGCAAATATTTGAGGCTCAAAACAGTTGTTGACAATTAAATAACAGAAAAAAATCATAACTGAATACCAATCACAGAATCTTTCAAATCTAGTACAGGTATGGGAGCATTGTACATATGAGCTATAGACATCGCATTATCCAAAGTTTTCAGATCATTACTTATTGAATTCTCGTTTACATATTTAATACATCAATTTAATAAATGGCATTGTAACTTATATTAGTATACACAAGCACTACCACGGCTAATTATCTTGTCTTTTTAACGACTGCCATCTGAGCAGTAGTTTTGGGAATTTACTGTTTGTATTTTATATTTTCATGGCACATGTTTTGGCATGCATACATCCAGCCACTGTTTCTTTATCTCACTGAGGAGACAGACTAAATAGCTCACAGTTTTTTATTACCCCTGCATGTAAATGTACCTTCCTAGACTGATGGCAATACAATATGACAACTGTACTTATGGATGTGTACTATGTGATAATAAGCTACTAACTACTAGAATGTTCTTATTTATAGGTACATGTATTGCCTTCTACTGTATTTAAAATCTGCACAAACAATTTTATATTATATGTATTTCAAACAACAATATTCCTAAATAAGTACATATATATAAAATATGTTGTGTCTCCATGCCAGGCATTTCCAATACATCATTGAAAGAATTAAACTTGGCCTTGTTCATGGTATAATAATTTCATGGTCAAGATAAAATAATGCTACATCATACTAGGTGTCAGATTTTGAGGTTCTGTGACAACTTGACGAATGGCTGGTCTCTGTATCACGACATTGAGATCGACACCGCTATAACTGGCCCTCATTAAGAGGCTACAATAAGACACCATCATAAGTCGTTCTCATAAAGAAGCAACAATAAGACACTAACTGCATGACCCTAAAATAAACAGGCAAGATCTGCCTTAAAGGGGAACCTAACCCCCCAAACCCAGGTAGAAACACAAAACAAATCAACAAGCACCAGCCATATTACATCTCAGAACCATGATAAATCCTGCAGTTATGTAAGAGCGGGGCAGTGGTCATAAATCTGCATAAATTACCACCTGCTACGAAAAAAAATTCACAAGCTTATGTATTTGACGCCTGCTCAAAATGAATGTACATTTCATTGTTAATGTTTCAATTAACTCTAACCTAAAGCAATTTAAACGTAATCGTTTTCTAAATGATTAGTAAAAGTTAATTCTGATTATGTAATAGGTATTTCAAACGAAGAGTATCAACTAAACTGCCCAGTGTGTGCTATCGGTATCTACGTGTGTACACATTAAGGTAACTATCGTACATCTGGTACATATATCTTCAGCAGGTGTTCCACATCTTCTATTAACCCAGATATTTGCATGTAAATCTCTGGCAAGCTCTACATGTACCTGATTATTTTGAGACGGTAATTATTCATGACCTAAAAATAATAAGTGAACCTACATTCAATTCTTCAGACCTTCATTAGAAATGTAAATACATGTATATGGGCTGGAACACTTCATTGAACTAAATATGAAAATAAAAAGGATCTAAATATAATATGCTTAAATATAGGCCAAAAATAAAACCAAGATAAATTACCCCATTTACTCAGTGCATGCGATTATGTGAAGAGAAGACTAGCTACAATGCATGCGGTAAGGAATTCTTTTTGGTGACTAGGATTGTATAATAATTTGCAGGTATCGTGCAGTCAACATTTAGATTGCATAAACAGCAGAGGTCCCAGGGCCTCTGGAGAAAGATAAATCAATACAGACATACCACTTGTTGAGTCCTTAGCTATGACGGACAATGCAATGCAAGTGACAACTAAATATACCTGCATACGTTCACCGACAGAAAATATTCATCTCTCGAAAAGCTAAACAAAGATTTTATTCTTCTTGAAGTTTTAAATCTCTAGGATTTGAGTGAAGTTTATTGCATATGGCTATAAATTGTCCTAACAAATAAATGTAAAACTGTATATTGATTCCGTAAGGAAAAATTCTCTTTTTTTAAAGCTGATTTCTATGCATCAACAATGACTGAACAAAACCGCATTATGTCTGTCTACAGAGAGAAATGTCACTGAATAAAAAGGTTCAGGAATTTAAAGATTTCTTACTAACTCAGCACAAACAAGAAAGCTACACTTAATAATCGCAAAACTAACAAAGAAAATCTACTGAAGCTTGACTCAGTGGAAACCAGTGATGGAGTTTGATCAAATGTAAGGCTGGAGTTCCCAGAGCAGTGTAAGGTTGGAGTTCCCAGAAGGAAGTGAGGTCTCTCTGCTCACTGGTCTATCAAAGACATGATGATGAATCTGTCCACAACAAATCCACCAATCTCTGTCATTTACTGTTATGAACAGGACAATTTACCTTTTGACCCTTTCTAGCTAAGGAATCTCACTCTCATTTCAAACTACATTGTACATGTAGCTGTATAGTAAGATTACTGTTAATTTCAATCTAGCCAAGCATTTCAAATTGTATCCCTTCATCTCCCTAAAAGATAAGAATTTATATGGAGGACACTTGGCTAGCAATATAGATGATTAGCTCCTTACAACACATGTACCACAAAAAGGTTTTTATCCTTTCTTTAACTTCCGTTTGATCATTTTTTACTTCTGGACTTATCTATATGTATACATTATTTTGAAGGCACTGGATTCCATTAAATCATGCAAAGACAAAATAAGGAAGCTACCGAAATCATCATAAAGTTCATGATCCTGCCATCTTCCTTAATTACAGTAAAATGCATCCTCTGATGCATAAATGAAGAACATAAACTTAAAATGTTCATACTAAAAGCAGAATTTAACAGTTCTCTATTTAAGGTCTTTCGACTGTCGCATGACGTCATTGGGAGCATTCCGGAATATTTTACCATTATCGGTTATAATAATAGTTTTATGTGATGCATGGTTTTGCCAATTTTTCTTGATTTAACTTGTGTTTTAGACATTTTAAGCTGTGTAAAGTGAAATGACACTAATGTTGTACATACATGTAGGAAAAGTCGAAAGAGACTACAATTCATAATTTTTTACCCATGAAGGTAAACATTTCTTAGCAGATTTCGACAGGAGATATAATGAGTTACAAATGTACCAATTTTCAGTGAGTTTGCACCATTATTTCAAAAGTTATAGACGTTTTTTTGCTAAACTGTACTTATTTATGGTTGAAAAATTGTATCAAAATTCACTCTAAATGTGATGGCTTTCATACTGGCAAGTTTAAATGGCCTTTAAATGTTAAAATACATAAAATAAAGGATTGCGATTAATTTCTTTTAAATATTGCTTTATCATACAGAAATCAGTAAAAAAAAAATGTGATCTTTGATTGGAGAGCAGCCGTCGCTATAATTGCCCTTAGAGTGTACCTGTGTTAGCTCCTACAGCATGAACAAAATATTTGCAACATACCAATATTTAAGTTCAATTTGAATGTTTACATATTAATCTTCAGATTTAAACAAACATTACACAGATTTAACCATAAAAACATCAAGGGTGGAGAAGCCTTAATCGTGTTTTATCATCATGCGTAATTGCTTTTTTGTGATGCCTTAACACTATTAGTTTCATTGCAGGGTTTGTGTACAAAGAAAGGGAGAAAATATCTTGAATAAAACCAGGATTTGAACCACAGCCTTCAAGCTCCACCATCAGAACACTCTGGTAGCAAAGATGATGAATTCCTTACAACATGTGTCACAAAACGGTGTTTGTCCTTTCATTACATACATGCAAGACATATATTTATTATAAATGTCCATACTTAAACAATCTTATTGTCAACAGCCATTGTATCATGTTGATACAACTAAGTCTTTGTATAATGTAGACACATAATATTAGCTTTATAATCATGTGTATCATGCTGTTTGGTCATTTTGACACCCTGGCAGGACATATGTACCATGTAGATATAACGATGCTTACTTTTCATGCTGGTACACCAGAACATCACTGTTCAGATCGGAGAGTTCCTCCTTCAGTAGCTGAATGTTGGAGTTGAAAAAGGACAACTCGACTGCTACCAACTCCTTCAGTCGTTTGTTGCCAGTGGCTCTGAAATTAGAAGCAGAAAACTTGTATACTGGAAGCTTATGGTAATTTAGGCACCAAACTCAAAGGCATAATCTAATTAAGATTTTCGTCATAGAATTTCTGTCTCAATAAACAGGTTACTTGATAATCATACTGTTTCTATGTAGGTAAATTTTCACTTTTATACCACAAACTGTGATTCAATATGCCAGTACCCTACCAGTGTTTAAAGTCCCAAAAGTCGGACTGCTGAGCAAGCAATTTTTTTTTTGCATAAAAGTACTGTAGATTTATGAACGACCTGTTGAGGCATTCATTGTATCAATTATAAACATTTCATTATGCAAACTGCTCTCACACACGAATCCCAATGTGGCAGTGTGTGCCAGTAAACATGGTAAAGCAGAGTCACAAATGTCACTTGGAAGAAGTACCACACAGAACCGGCATACAGCTGGCTGGTAATTACAAACTACATATCTTAGACTACGAAATCTCTTGTTTCTTTTATTCACCGGCATTGACAATAAAAG